>NC_091995.1:40750112-41050112 GCF_044704955.1 Pristiophorus japonicus | reverse complement strand
TACTTAAATGTTATGCTATAAATCTAGTTATTAGTTCATAATAACTTGTTCAAATGGAATCGTTATCAGCTCCCTTTAAATGGGAGATCGATTTCGGTGACTAGAAAATAAAAATGAATCCAATGGATGAACAATTAATTAGAATTCTAGAATAGAATTATAGAATCAGAGAATGGTTACAGCACGGAAGAAGGCCATTCGACCCGTCGAGCCCGTGCCGACTCTCAGCGAGTCCCACTCCCCTGCCCTTTCCCCGTAGTCCTGCAATTTTATTTCCTTCAGATACTTATCCAGTTCTCTTTTGAAAGACAAGGTGGAGTCTGCCTCCACCACCCTTTCAGGCCATGCATTCCAGAACCCAACAACTCGCTGCGTAAAAAAGTTTATTCTTACGTCGCCTTTAGTTCCTTTGCCAATCACCTTAAATCTGTGTCCCCAGGTTCTCGACCCTTCCGTCAATGGGAACAATCTACTCTGTCCAGACCCCTCATGATTTTGAACACCTCTATCAAATCTTCACTGATCCAAGGAGAACAACCCCAGTTTCTCCAGTCCATCCACGTAACTGAAGTCCCTCATCCCTGGAACCATTCTCACAAATCTTTTCTGCACCCTCTCTAAAGCCTACACATCCTTCCTAAAGTGCGTTCTAATCATCTAGGTATAGTCCGATTTACAACTGCAAAATTGGTCCCCAGTGCGAATATGCCAAGAAAAATGATTTGATAGAAAAACTCACTTGTATTTATATAGAGGGTCCGAAATTCAACCCCGCCGGAAACAGGTCACACCCACCGGTTCTCCTGTGTTCTCACTGCCTCGGTGGATGTGGTAGCCTCTTGCGCAGTGTAGAGAGAAATCTACCTCACATATATTAACCGAGTAATTACAAATATTCTCAAAGTAGATTTGCGCTCCTCTTTAAATTATAGATTGTTCAAGTGATTTCCATGCCCTGGTGTATGAATCAATGGCCCAGAATTTGCTGGAGGATGCATCTCACGGCAAGCTCTGTTAGTTAGACTTGTTCGCTTAGCCTTCAGCTCAAATAATTTTTGCCCTGTAACTTGCTGGAAGTGCGTGCTGGTAATGGCACGATGAGAGCAATGGGGCATCTGGGACCTCCATGAACGATGGGACCAATAGTCTATCACCTGAATAAATGAGATTAAACGATTGAGAAAAAAACAGAGGAACGACGAAATGGGGTGAATTGGAGTCAAATCAGGCACAGAAAGACAAATAAAGAGACGAAAGGAAGGTAGAAAATAGGAGCAGTAGTAGGCCATTTGGCCCTTCGAGTCTGCACCTCCATTCAATATGATCATGGCTGATCCTCTATCTCAACACCATATTCCTGCTTTCTCCCCATACCCCTTGATGTGTCTAGAACTCTATTTATCTCCTTCTTAAATATATTCAGTGACTTGGCCTCCACAGCCTTCTGTGGTAGAGAATTCCACAGGTTCACCACCCTCTGAGTGAAGAAATTTCTCCTCATCTCAGTCTTAAATTTCCTACCCCATATCCTAAGACTTTCCACTTTGCTGTCTATCGCCCAAAAAATGAGCAATGTTCCAGCGATGTTCGATGTTCCAGCCTTACCAATCGCTGGCTCATCGCCCATTTTTTGGATAACGATTTTCCACTCAGCAATCGGCCAATGATGTCAAATGGACGATGCAAAAGGTCAGCGAAGTGATGCTCGCCCAATGAACGGCCAGCGATGTGGAAGGCAAAAGCTTCCCTAGCAACGGCCTTCTGCGCATGTGATTTTAAATTTTATTTCCAGTTGGCAGCATTGCACGTGTTTCAGGAGGTCAGGGGTCAACCACACATGCGCAGAAGGCCATTGGAGAGAGAGAGGAGAGATAAAGGAGTGAGTTGTTGGAGGGAGGAGATTATTGGAGTTTTATGGTGTTTTTTGCCTTTGGAGATTTGGATAAAGTGTTTTTTGCTGTTGGAGAGTTGGAGATTTGGATAAATTGTAGGTATGTCATCATCATCATCATCATCCGAGAGTGTGGATGGGGATCGGAAAAGGGAAAAGCCATTTTAAGTCAAGGCCAACGAGGCCCTTGTCAAGGAGGACCACTCCAGGTGGTCAGAACTTACCTGGGGTGCTAAGGGCAAACCTCCACCCCGGGCGTACAGGAAGCTGTGGTCTGAGATTGCGGACATTGTCTCCTCGACGTCCCAGGAGGCGAGGGGACCCGACCAGTGCCGGGAGCGCACAGAGAAGGGGACAGTTGGCCAGATGACCTTCCCCTGTTCTTATTGCTTATGTTCTTATGTTGTCAACCTGAGAGTAGCACAAAGGCTGCTTTCATGACATGACATGACATTACATCATCCGTACATTGCATTTTAATTAAATGATGTTACATTACTTTAAAACTGTTTCACACATTACTCACGCGACGCATGGGAGGGTCCCGCAACACCACGGGTGGTGGCCAAGCGACTGGTGGTCCCCACCAGCACTGCTGCACACTCCTCCAGCTCACTTAAAGTCTGCATGTAAGCAGGGACCCCTCCGGTGCACCTCCACTGCGCCCTGTTGTTAGATATCTTCCTCTGCAAACGTGAAAAGAGCATGGCATAAACTAATTGACGAGATAGTTTCATGGAAAGACAACAGCTTCAAACGTTACATGCAAATGAGATCCACAATTGATGCATGGTTATAACAAAGATCAGGGTGTTTTGGATCTGCATGTGTATATATGCATATGTATGTATGTATGTAAGAATTTACAAAATTTAATTCAATCCAGGAGATTTACTATTACAGTTTTAATTACAATCTTCATCAATACAATATAAAATCTGTACTCAAATCCTCTTGCAATGAAGGCCAACATTTGCTTTCCTAACTGCTTGCTGCACCTGTATGTTTGCTGTCAATGACTGGTGTACAAGAACACCCAGGTCCCTCTGTACATCAACACTTCCCAAGCCATCACCATTTAAATAATACTTTGTCTTTATGTTTTTCTTACCAAAGTGGATAACTTCACATTTATCCATGTTATACTGCATCTGCCATGTGTTTGCCCACTCACTCGACCTATCTAAATCACCTTGCAGTGTCTTTGCATCCTCCTCACAACTCACAATCCCACCTAGTTTTGTGTCGTCAGCAAACTTGGAAATATTACATTTGCTTCCCTCATCCAAATCATTTATATATATATTGTGAATAGCTGGGGCCCAAGCACTGATCCCTGTGGTACCCCACTAGTCACTGCCCGCCACCCGAAAGATTGGTTTATGAGCGAGAGATAAAAGGGACAGAATGGGAAAGTAAGAAAAAAAGCCGAATGTAAAATTGGACATTTGAATAACCTCCAACATCAATTCACTACCTGAAGGAATGAGACTCCACACTTTTAACTGCTTGCTTTTTGGGCCAGAGAGGTTGATTGCCAGTCGTTAACAATGATCACGTTGTTAAAAGGGCACTTACGCTGTTAATGACTAGACTTGACTTCCTGTCACGGGTTTAACGGACAATCAATGTGCGAATGCAGCAATTTCATGAAACTGATGGGGAGGCTAAGGGTGTGATGTTGTTTTCGCAGTGTTAATGGCAGAGCTGTGCAAATCGTCCAGCGACTTGTGATTCGCAATGCACGGGGTATCTGTTCCCCACCACAATGCGCTGTCCGATTTGCATATTAGTAACATGTGCGCTATTCTTTCAGCAAATTCTGGGCCATAATGTATATTAAACTTGACTGTTGTCTTTCAAAGGCACACATATGGTAAAGGTGTGGATGGAAATGCGTACGTCAGATTCGGGATCATCCATGGCAGTGGGAATAAGACATATATTCAGGGTCTAGAGCAGGAATTAAAGGTATGTCTTTATGGTTGTTACCTCGAGACACGGGCATCTGGGTTTAATGGGTTAGTCATATTGCGGTTAAATCCATATTATTCAGCTGCGGCAGCATTCATAGAAACATAGAAACATAGAAACATAGAAAATAGGTGCAGGTGTAGGTCATTTGGCCCTTCGAGCCTGCACCGCCATTCAATAAGAGCATGGCTGATCATTCTCTCAGTACCCCTTTCCTGCTTTCTCTCCATACCCCTCGATCCCTTTAGCCGTAAGGACCATATCTAACTCCCTCTTGAATATATCCAATGAACTGACTCTCTGCGGCAGGGAATTCCACAGGTTAACAAGTCTCTGAGTGAAGAAGTTTCTCCTCATCTCAGTCTTAAATGGCCTACTCCTTACCCTAAGATTATGTCCCCTGTTGGACTTCCCCAACATCGGGAACATTCTTCGCGTATCTAACCTGTCCAGTCCCGTCAGAATCGTATACGTTTCTATGAGATCCCCTCTCATCCTTCTAAACTCCAGTGAATAAAGGCCCAGTTGATCCAGTCTCTCCTCATATGTCAGTCCAGCCGTCCCTGGAATCAGTCTGGTGAACCTTCGCTGCACTCCCTCAATAGCAAGAATGTTCTTCCTCAGATTAAGAGACCAAAACTGAACACAATATTCCAGGTGAGGCCTCACCAAGGCTTTGTACAACTGCAGTAAGACCTCCCTGCTCCTCTAGTCAAATCCCCTAGCTATGAAGGCCAACATACCATTTGCCTTCTTCACCGCCTGCTGTACCTGCATGCCAAATTTCAATGACTGATGAACCATGACACCCATGTCTCGTTTCACCTCCCCTTTTCCTGATCTGCTGCCATTCAGATAATATTCTGCCTTCGTGTTTTTGCCCCCAAAATGAATAACCTCATATTTATCCACATTATACTGCATCTGCCTTGCATTTGCCCACTCACCTAACCTGTCCAAGTCACCCTGCAGCCTCTTAGCATCCTCCTCACAGCTCACACCGTCACCCAGTTTCGTGTCATCTGCAAACTTGGAGATATTACACTCAATTCCCTCATCTAAATCGTTAATGTATATTGTAAAGAGCTGGGGTCCCAGCACTGAGCCCTGCGGCACTCCACTAGTAACTGCCTGCCATTCTGAAAAGGACCCGTTTATCCCAACTCTCTGCTTCCTGTCTGCCAACCAGTTTTCTATCTATGTCAGTCCCTTACCCCCAATACCATGTGCTTTGATTTTGCACACCAATCTCTTGTGTGGGACCTTGTCAAAAGCCTTTTGAAAGTCCAAATATACCACATCCACTGGTTCTCCCTTGTCCACTCTGCTAGTTACATCCTCAAAAAATTCCAGAAGATTTGTCAAGCATGATTTCCCTTTTATAAATCCATGCTGACTTGGACCGATCCTGTCACTGCTTTCCAAATGTGCTGCTATTTCATCCTTAATGATTGATTCCAACATTTTCCCCACGACTGATGTCAGGCTAATCAGTCTGTAATTACTCGTTTTCTCTCTCCCTACTTTTTAAAAAAGTGGTGTTCCATTAGCTACCCTCCAGTCCATAGGAACTGATCCAGAGTCAATAGACTGTTGGAAAATAATCATCAATGCATCCACTATTTCTCGGGCCACTTCCTTAAGTACTCTGGGATGCAGACTATCAGGCCCCGGGGATTTATCGGCCTTCAATCCCGTCAATTTCCCTAACACAGTTTCCCGCCTAATAAGTTCCTCCTTCTCACTAGACCCACTATCCCCTAGTACATCCGGAAGGTTATTTGTATCTTCCTTCGTGAAGACAGACCGAAGTATTTGTTCAATTGGTCTGCCATTTCTTTGTTACCCATTATAAATTCACCTGAATCCGACTGCAAGGGACCTACGTTTGTCTTCACTAATCTTTTTTTCTTCACATATTTATAGAAGCTTTTACAGTCAGTTTTTATATTTCCTGCAAGCTTCCTCTCATACTCTATTTTCCCCTCTTAATTAAACCCTTAGTCCTCCTCTGTTGAATTCTAAATTTCTCCCAGTCCTCAGGTTTGTTGCTTTTTCCAGCCAATTTATATGCCTCTTCCTTGACTATCCTTAATTTCCCTTGTTTGCCACGGTTGAGCCACCTTCCCCATTTTATTTTTACTCCAGACAGGGATGTACAATTGCTGAAGTTCATCCATGTGATCTTTAAATGTTTGCCATTGCCTATCCACCGTCAACCCTTTAAGTATCCTTTGCCAGTCTATTCTAGCCAATTCACGCCTCATACCATCGAAGTTACCTTTCCTTAAGTTCAGGACCCTAGTTTCCGAATTAACTGTGTCACTCTCCATCTTAATAAAGAATTCTACCATATTATAGTCACTCTTCCCCAAGGGGCCTCGCACAACAAGATTGCTAATTAGTTCCTTCTCATTACACATCACCCAGTCTAGGATGGCCAGCTCTCTAGTTGGTTCCTCGACATATTGGTCTAGAAAACCATCCCTAATACACTGCAGGAAATCCTCCTCCACCGCATTGCTACCAATTTGGTTAGCCCAATCAATATGTAGATTAAAGTCGCCCATTATAACTGCTGTACCTTTATTGCACACATCCCTTATTTCTTGTTTGATGCTGTCCCCAACCTCACTACTACTGTTTGGTGGTCTGTACCCAACTCCCACTAGCGTTTTCTACCCTTTGGTATTCCACAGCTCCACCCATACCGATTCCACATCATCCAGGCTAATGTCCCTCCTTATTATTGCATTAATTTCCTCTTTAACCAGCAATGCCACCCCGCCTCCCTTTCCTCTCTGCCTATCCTTCCTAAATGTTGAATACCCCTGGATGTTGAGTTCCCAGCCTTGGTCACCCTGGAGCCATGTCTCCGTGATGCCAATTACATCATTTCCGTTAACTGCTATCTGCGCAGTTAATTCGTCCACCTTATTCCGAATACTCCTCGCATTGAAGCACAGAGCCTTCAGGCTTGTCTTTTTAACACACTTTGCCCCTTTAGAATTTTGCTGTAATGTGGCCCTTTTTGTTTTTTGCCTTGGGTTTCTCTGCCCTCCACTTTTACTTTTCTCCTTTCTATCTTTTGCTTCTGCCTCCATTTTATTTCCCTCTGTCTCCCTGCATAGGTTCCCATCCCCCTGCCATGTTAGTTTAACTCCTCCCAACAGCACTAGCAAACACTCCCCCTGGGACATTGGTTCCGTTCCTGCCCAGGTGCAGACCGTCCGGTTTGTACTGGTCCCACCTCCCCCAGAACCGGTTCCAATGTCCCAGGAATTTGAATCCCTCCCTTCTGCACCACTCCTCAAGCCACATATTCATCTGAGCTACCCTACGATTCCTACTCTGACTAGCATGTGGCACTGGTAGCAATCCTGAGATTACTACTTTTGAGGTTCTACTTTTTAATTTAGCTCCTAGCTCCCTAAATTCGTCTCGGACGACCTCATCAGGTTTATTACCTATATCGTTGGTTCCTATATGCACCACGACAACTGGCTATTCACCCTCCTTTTTCAGAATGTCCTGCACCTGCTCCGAGACATCCTTGACCCTTTCACGAGGGAGGCAACATACCATCCTGGAGTCTCGGTTGCGGCCGCAGAAACGCCTATCTACTCCCCTTACAATCGAATCTCCTATCACTATAGCTCTCCCACTCTTTTTCCTGCCCTCCTGTGCAGCAGAACTACCCACGGTCCCATGAACTTGGCTGCTGCTGCTCTCCCCTGATAAGTCATCCCCCTCAACAGTACCCAAAGCGGTATATCTGTTTTGCAGGGGCATGACCGCAGGGGACCCTTGCTCTACCTTCCTACCACTGCTCTTCCTGTTGGTCACCCATTCCCTATCTGGCTGTGTACCCTTTACCTGCGGTAAGACCAACTCGCTAAACGTGCTATTCACGTAATTCTCAGCATCGCCGCAAGAGTTTCTCCCAATGGTCAACCCGATGGAACTTCAGCGGAAAACCCCAGAGAAACGCGATGATGGCTGAAGCTATGGCGGGAGTTCAGGAAACTCCACGGAATTCCATTTCCACCACTTAAGCTTTAAGTACATTTCTTATCACATTTTAAATATTGCAATTCACCACGACTAATGGCGGCACATTATTCAAGGGCTAAAGGTGAAGATTAAGACAGAGAGAAAGGTACAGAAATAGTAATGTTGACATTCAATGGGGAGGAAACTTGAGAAACTAGGATCATTTCACTGGAGCACAGGTGCTTAAGAGGGCGTCTAATAGAAGTGTTCAAAGTTATGACATATTGGCACTGAATTCGCGACCCCTACAGATGCGTACGAGGTGCACATGTGCCCACAGGGTCCCCACACATTCCGGGTATAGGCATGCGCTGCGCTGAAATCCAGAACTTGTGATCTGCCAAGAATCCTCTTGACAGATCATAGGAATCTGAAAGAAATGGGCCTCCGCGGGCGGAGAGCTGGGCTATTTGCCCAACTTCTACCCAACGAATGCCCGTGAAATTCTTATGCCTGGGAAAAACCAAGTATAAGGCCTGCTTTTACCAGTGTAAGAGTTAAAAAAAATAGTAAAATAAAATGTTGTCACTCATTTATATATTAAAAACCCTGTCCACTGAGCTAAGTTTATTTTGAGCCGCATTAAAACATCGAAATTTGTTTTCAAAGAATACAATTTTTGTTTAAAATATTTAATTAAATGGCATTTTAATTCATTTTAAATGTGTAATATTAAGTTTTTTTACTTCATGTGTTCGTGCATTTTTTAAGCGATCCCCATTCATACTTATGGGAGTTCCATCCAAACGTAAACCCCAAAAGTATGAATGGGGATCCCCTTCTTTGATTGGTTGGGCCGGCCCATGTGGTCCCAGGGACACTTGCGAACCGCCTGCACCCCCTGAGTTGTGTGGGCCTCTACCCGTGGGTACCCGGAGATAAATCCGTAGGTCAGAGGCACCCGCCCCGTGGGAAGCCTCTGACCGCGTATTTTGGGCCTTTGCAGTAGCACGTTGGGGAAACTGTTCCCACTGGTTGGTGAGTCGGTAACTCCAGAGTATAAGTCACCGATAGAGCGAAAGGAGAGGTTAGGATGATGTGTTTAAGAAGGTGCTTGCTCGGATCTGGCGAAGCAGAAAAGCTTTTGAAGCAAAGTGGATAAAAATCTCGGGAGAAAAGACCATGTGAAATGGTGTGGAGAAATGGAAGGGTGATGGCACCAAGTGGACATCTCTTTCAGAGAGCACCTCCGACACCGTGCGATGATTATCTCCTGCTGTAATCGATGAAGATAAACAGTGGGACAGAATTTGACTTGGGTGGTCGAGCTCAGCAAGTGGCCTTATGCCTGCTTTTACCAGGCATAAGAGTTTGAAGGACATTCGCTGGCCCAATAGCCCAAATCTCCGCCCGGGAAGGCCCTTCTCCTGGGAGGTGTGCGATCTGTCAAGTGCCGGGTTTAGGCGCATGTGCTTCACGCTACATCGTACACAGCCGAAGAGGCTGCAATCCATGGGCCATTATCTCCCTTTGTTATGGACCCCCCACCAGAGGAAATAATTTCTCTCTATCTACCTGATCAAACCCTTTAATCACCATAAATGCCTCTTCTCTACTCAAGGGACCTATCCTCACAATTTAACCCTTTTAGCCCCGGTCTCATTCTGGTGAATCTGCACTGCACCCCCTCCAAGGCCAGTATATCCTCCCTGAGGTGCCCAGAACTGAACGCAGTGCTCTGATGGGGTCTAACCAGAGCTTTGTATCGCTGAAACATAACTTCCACCCCTTTATAATCCAGCTCCCTTGAGATAAAGGCCAACATTCCATTGGTCTTTTTAATTAGTGTTTCGTACCTGCCCATTAGCTTTTAGTGATAATATTTAGTGACAGTTCACTAAATATATTCAAAAAGGAGTTCGATGTATTGCTTACTACTCGGGAGATCAAGGGGTATGGCGAGAAAGCAGGAATGGGGTACTGAAGTTGCATGTTCAGCCATGAACTCATTGAATGGCGGTGCAGGCTCGAAGGGCCGAATGGCCTACTCCTGCATCTATTTTCTATGTTTCTATGCAAACCTCTAGACTTGACTATTCCCTGGCTGGCCTCTCACATTCTACCCTACGTAAACTAGAGGTGATCCAAAACCCGACTGCCCGTGTCCTAACGCGCGCCAAGTCCCGTTCACCCATCACCCCTGTGCTCGTTGATAAAGTGCAACATCCCCACCGACACCTGGGAGTCCCTGGCCCAAGACCGCCCTAAGTGGAGGAAGTGCATCCGGGAGGGCGCTGAGCACCTCGAGTCTCCTCACCGAGAGCATGCAGAAACCAAGCGCAGGCAGCGGAAGGAGCGTGCAGCAAACCAGTCCCACCCACCCTTTCCTTCAACCACTGTCTGTCCCACCTGTGACAGAGTCTGTGGTTCTCGTATTGGACTGTTCAGCCACTTACGAACTCATTTTTAGAGTGCAAGCAAGCCTTCCTTGATTCCGAGGGACTGCCTATGAAGATGCTGACCTACATAAAGCAACGCCCCGATTTCAAAATTCTCATCCTTGTTTTCAAATCCCTCCATGGCCTCGCCCCTCCCACATCTGTAAACTCCTCCAGCTCCACAACCCACCGGGATGTCTGCGCTCCTCTAATTCTACCCTCCTGAGCATCCCTGACTATAATCACTCAACCATTGGTGGCCGTGACTTCTGTTGCCTGGGCCCCAAGCTCTGGAACTCCCTATCTAAACCTCTCCACCTCTCTTTCCTCCTTCAAGTCGTTCCTTAAAACCTACCTCTTTGACCAAGCTTTTGGTCACCTGCCCTAATTTCTCCTTATGCAGCTCTGTGTCAAATTTTTAAAATCTCCTAATGCTCCTGTGAAGCGCCTTGGGACGTTTCACTATGTTAAAGGCGCTATATAAATACATGTTGTTGTTGTAAAAAGTGCAGCAATAATTTAATGCAATATTCTCACATCAACTCTTCATAATTAAAGGATATCTTTATCCTCATTTTCAGATTGTGAATGGAGAAGTCAATTCATCGCTAAGCACTCAAACTCTATTGGAAAAATCCAACCTATTGTCCACACATGAGCTAGTGGGACTGCACCTCTATATGGCAGTGACGACTGTAGAGTTAGTCAGTAAGTAAGCTGGATTTATGCGACCTGGTATCAATTGCTATTACAGTGCTGCTCATAGTGAAAATAGCTTTAGCTAAACAGGCCCGGACATTCGGCTGGATTTTCCCCAGACTTCACGTCAGTTACTGCGGGAGTTTGGCTGAACTGCATGTTGAAAGCAATGGAAATAAATATCGGGAGGGATGTAGAACGGGGTGGCGATTCGCTGCCACACGTGTGCCAGCCATGGCTCAGTGAGCAGCGTTCTCATCTCTGAGCCAGAAGGTTGTGGGTTCAAGTCCCACTCCAGGACCTTGAGCACATAATTCAGGCTGACACTCCAGTGCAGTACCGAGGGAGTGCTGCAGTGTCAGAGATTACATCTTTCGGATGAGACGTTAAACCGAGGCCCTGCCTGCCCTCTCAGGTGGAGGTAAAAGATCCCATGGCACTATTTTGAAGTAGAGCAGAGGCGTTCTCTCCCATGTCCTGGGGCCAATATTTATCCCTCAATCAACATCACTAAAACAGATGGTCTGGCCATTATCACATTGCTGTTTGTGGGATCTTGCTGTGCACAAACTGGCTGCATTACATTATAACAATGATTGCACTTCAAAGGTTCTTTATTGGCTGTAAAAATGCTTTGGGATGTCCTGAGGTTGTGAAAGTTGCTATATGCAAATCTTTCTTTTTTATTTTACGCCATCATACAAAGTCAAAATTGCCCCCGTGAATTCTCCCTGATCCAATAATGCCAGGTCTATGGTTATGTCCCTAATTAAAGGTCTTCCTGGACAGGATATCAGGGCTACTGCAAGATCATTTTCTCCTGTCCAGTACAGCTTTGTGCCTATAGTGTGGGGAAAATTCAACTCTCTCCTGTGTTTTGATGTAATGATAGGTTTGTGCAATGTATATATATATATTGATTCATTCACGGGATGCGGGCGTCGCTGGCAAGGCCAGCATTTATTGGCCATCCCTAATTGCCCTTGAGAAGGTGGTGGTGAGCCACCTTCTTGAACAGCTGCAGTCCGTGTGGTGAAGGTGCTCCCACAGTGCTGTTAGGGAGGGAGTTCCAGGATTGTGACCCAGCGACGATGAAGGAACGGCCGATATATTTCCAAGTCAGGATGGCGTGTGACTTGGAGGGGAACGTGGAGGGAGCGGTGTTCCCATGTGCCTGCTGCCCTTGTCCTTCTAGGTGGTAGAGGTCACGAGTTTGGGAGGAGCTGTCCCAAACCAGATGGCTCTTTGGACATATGGTTCCTAAAGCTCTCCACCAATGGGGTTTCCTCACCTCATCTCTGGGTCTGTTGCAGACTAATTGATTGCGATCGATTGCTATGATCGGCCAGCAAATCCATTATCGTTGCATTTTGCAACGGTAGAAGGCGAACTAGACAGACCTTAGCGGTAGGTGCGAGAGGTCGCGGTTTTGGCAGGTGCTGTGAAAGAAGACGCAAAACCAGCAAATGGATGGGATTGAATGTGTCTCTATCTTTATGCAGGTGGTGAAATGGAGGAGCTTGAACTCAGCAGCATCAAATTTGTTTCCTCGCCGTATGTGATCGATTTATCGAAAACAACCCGCCACTTCACACCAAAGTCTCCCTTCTCTGTCGTGGTATGTAACGGGTTAATGGGGGCAATTTAAACCCAACCCGCCCATCGGGAAACTGGCAGGATCGGGGCTGCACCACTGGTTGTACACCCCGCCCCGATTTTATTCTGCACTGAAGTCAATATCGGACGGGATTGTAAAACCGACGTTCCACCGATCCCGGGGGATTTCCCACCCGCCAGTTAATTGATCTAAAACATTCACAATTATGGATTTTGCTATTGCCCTGTTGGTTGGAAAAGTTTTTGGGGCTATACCATAGTACAGAGGGGTGCTTCCGGCCTGTGCGGGGATAACCCATTCAGGGTCGATCATAGCAGGAATGTTACAACAGACCCTACATTGGAAGAGTTTGTATTTCAGTATCAGATACCCTTACTCCCAACTAGATCTCAGCTATTGTGCACCCTCATTGCTTTGACTTGACTGTCAATAGATATGTGTGCATCTTATGGTTTTTCAGTGATGTTTAAAAAAACTATTCGTTTACGGGATTTGGGCGTTGCTAGCAAGGCCGGCATTTATTGCCCATCCCTAATTGCCCCTTGAGGAGGTGGTGGTGAGCCGCCTTCGTGAACCGCTGCAGTCCGTGTGGTGAAGGTACTCCCACACGGCTGACTTTATCGCAGCGGTTTGGTACAACTGAGTGTCTCGCCGGGCCTTTTCAGAGGGCAGTTAGGAATCAACCACATTGCTGTGGGTCTGGAGTCACACATAGAGCAGACTGGGTAAGGACGGCAGATTTCCTTCCCTAAACGACATGAGTGAAGCAGTTGGGTTTTTCCGACAATCCGGTAGTTTCATGGTCACCATTACTGATACCAGCATTTTAATTCCAGATTTATTTAATTAAATGAACTGAATTTAAATTCCCCCAGCTGCTTTGGTGGGATTTGGTCTCACGTCTCTGGATTACCAGTCCAGTAACATAACCACGATGATACTGTACCCAGAGTGCACCTTCCAATGTGACTGCTTCCTGCTCTTCAAAACAAAAGGTCATTTCCTGGCCTTTACTTGTGGCAGTCCAGGTACTGAACATAATGGATTAATTATTTAACTCCCGGTTAATAGTGGATTTATTAAAACCAGACAGAAAAGACATAGAACCATAGAAAGTAGGAGCAGTAGTAGGCCATTCGGCCCTTCGAGTCTGCACCGCCATTCAATATGATCATGGCTGATCCTCTATCTCAACACCATATTCCCACTTTCTCCCCAGACCCCTTGATGCCTTGTGTCTAGAAATCTATCTATCTCCCTCTTAAATATATTCAGTGACTTGGCCTTCGCAGCCTTCTGAGGTAGAGAATTCCACAGGTTCACCACCCTCCTCCTCTCAGTCCTAAATTTCCTACCCCGTATCTTGAGACTGTGACCCCTTGTTCTAGACTTCCCAGCCAGCGGAAACATCCTCCCCGCATCCAGTCTATCCAACCCAGTCAGAATTTTATATGTTTCAATGAGATCCCCTCTCATTCTTCTAAACTCGAGTGAATACAGGCCTAGTCGACCCAATCTCTCCTCATATGACAGTCCTGCCATCCCAGGAATCAGCCTGGTGAACCTTCGCTGCATTCCCTCTATGGTAAGTATATCCTTTCTTCGGTAAGGAGAGCAAAACTGCACACAATACTCCAGGTGCGGTCTTACCAAGGCCCTGTATAACTGTAGTAAGACATCCTTGCTCCTGTACTCAAATCCTCTTGCAATGAAGGCCAACATACCATTTGCCTTCCTAACTGCTTGCTGCACCTGTATGTTTGCTTTCAATGACTGGTGTACAAGGACACCCAGGTCCCTCTGTACATCGACACTTCCCAAGTCATCACCATTTAAATAATACTTTGTCCTTATGTTTTTCCTCCCAAAGTGGATAACTTCACATTTATCCACATTATACTGCATCTGCCATGTGTTTGCCCACTCACTCAACCTATCTAAATCGCCTTGCAGCATCTTTGTATCCTCCTCACAACTCACAATCCCAGGGCAAAGCGGGTTAGCAGTGACACACTCGCTTAACGCAGGTGACTGCAATGGGTAGATATTCGGCGAGGGGGTTGGTGACACTAAGCAGACAATATCCTTTGGGCGTCTCTCCCGTCCCATAATCAGAAGCATGGAAGTCAATGCAGCTGAACATTGGGTGGGCTGTAGAGTGTGCGGTTGATGTGATACCCCCCGTATTGCGCTGCCTCCCGCCCCCAGTCGAATTTCTACTCCGTCGTGCCTTACCTCGCAGGAGGGCCCGAAGCACCTTTGCTACAGAACAATAGAAAAAGTCTTCGCTTTCCTCAACATAATATCAAGGTGCTCCCGTTGCCGACTTTCCTGACATAATTTCTTCTGTGCAATTGGAAATGAGAAAAAAAAGAACATTGCATATCGTGACATCAAGAATCATCTTTTATACTTCAGAGGCAGCCTTCCCTGCATAGTAAACATTTGATGAATCAAACTTAAATCGCCTTTAGTATAAAGTAATAGCATTAAGATCGATAATGGGGGGAGCACTAGGTGATAAAACCCACTCAAACAGCCCCAATTGAACGAGACAGAACTTAAGAATTAGGAAAAGGGGTAGGCCACTTGGCTCCTCGAGCCTGCTCCTCTATTCAATGAGATCATGGCTGATCTTCTACCTCAACTCCTGCACTGTCCCCATATCCCTTGATTCCCTTAATATTCAATAATCTATCGATCTCTGCCTTTAATTTACTCAACGACTGAGTCTCTACAGACCTCTGGGGTAGAGAATTCCAAAGATTCGCAACCCTCTGAGTGAAGAAGTTTCTCCCCATCTCAGTCCTAAATAGCCGACCCCTTATTCTGAGACTGTGACCCCTGGTTCTAGACTCCCCAGCCAGGGGAAACATCCTCCCTGCATCCACCCTATCAAGCCCTGTAAGAATGTTTCAATGAGATCACCTGTCGTTCTTTTTAACTCTAGAGAATATAGGGCTAGTCTACTCAATCTCTCCTCCTAGGACAATCCCCCCATTGCAGGAATTAGACAGGTCAAGGATCTATGCTAAAGTGATGGATCAGCCTTCCTTGTTGGATGTTTTCATGAATGCTTTTGGAAAATTGTGTTGACAGGCGACAGTAACCTATCCCGATGGGACGCCGGCCATCAGTGTGCCCGTCAACATCGAAGAAGGACAGACTCTAAAGACAAATCGACAAGGCCTCGTTGTCTTTGAAAGGGAGGCCCCAGCCAATGCAAGCGTTCTTAACATGAAGGTAAAACCACTGGATGTGGACAATAATAACATGACTAGAATGAGCTATTTTTCTGGTATGGGGAAGTTTAACCCTGCTTTTTAAGTTTAATTCTGTCCTGATTATAATCACGCAATCATTGGTGGCCGTGCCTTCAGTTGCCTGGGCCCCAAGCTCTGGAACTCCCTGCCTAAACCTCTCCGCCTCTCTACCTCTTTTTTCTCTTTCAAAATGCTCCTTGAACCCTACCTCTTTGATCAAGCTTCTGGTCATCTGCCCTAATTTCTACTTATGCGGCTCGATGTCAATTTTTTAAATCTCATAACACTCCTGTGAAGCGCCTTGGAACGTTTCACTACGTTAAAGGCGCTATATAAATACATGTTGCTTTTACCATCAGGCCTAACGATTGGAAGTTTACAGGTCGAGCAGCATTGCATAGAGCTGCACCGAATTACATAGAGTTACAGAGAGTTATATCCAGTTACACAGGGCTGGATCTTGCATGCCATCTCCGCCCAGTTTCTCGGCGCTATTGGTCGGTTTGGGCGGAAGACCACCCGGCGGAAATTTCGGAAAACTGTTCCCCTGGCAGTTTCGAAATCCCGCTGGGGAGCGGACCGCCGCTGAACACCGGCCAAAAACCACCACCGTCCGAGTTTTGTCCCAGCGGTGACCAGTCGGTAAGCAAAAAATAAAAAACGCCCAGGTGAAACGAGCCGTAGATGGGTGGTCGGTTAAAAACCCTTGCAAAAAAGGGAAGTTGAAGTTTTCTTTTACTTTCTGTTTCAGCGATTATGCGTAAAAGGGTCCTGAGAATGTATTTATTTTTTGTATTTTGAAAAACTTATTTTTAGTGTTTCGCCCCCTCCCTAGGCCCAACCCGCAGCCTCGGTCTAAATTTTAGTAAATACCACCAAATTAGATTACGTTCCGCCCAATCGACCCAGGATCGCTGAGAATCGGGTGTAGGGTCCATTTTTCCCACTGGGCGGAATTTTTTCCTTTCTTTGTGGAATTTTTTGCCCGTGGTAATTTTAAAGCCTCAGTGGTATTTTGGGCAGCAATCCTACGGTGGCAGATTTTTGGGAAAATCTAGCCCATAGAGTTACAGAGTGTTACATAGAATGACATAGTATTTCCAGCACAGAAACAGGCTATTCGATGTAACAGGTCTGTCTGGAGTTTATGCTCCACTCGAGCCCCCTCCCACTCCTCTTTATCTCACCCTATCAATATATCCTTCTATTTATAACGACCATGTGTGTTTACCCCATCAATATATCCTTCTATTTCGAATGCCCTTAAATACATCAATACTGTTCGTCTCACCCACTCCCTGTATTAGTGAGTTCCACATTCTCACCACTCATTGGGTAAAGACGTTTCTCCTGAATTCCCGATTGGATTTATTAGCGGGGGGCTTCGCAGGCAGCCGACGGTGTCTCTGAATATCGCCGTCGCATTTCCCCGACACTCCGTTCACTAACGTCTGTGGAAGGAGAAGCGCGGACAAAACTCCCCGATATTCCGATCCACCGTCCACGACGTGCGAGGCCCCGCTGGGACCTGGGACCTGGGCCCAGAAATTCCTCTCGGGTGGCACCACAAAATGCGCGATATTGGATGGGCCTGATATTTAATCTCATCGACCGTAGCAGTATTAGATACCAGGCACCGCGGATAATGGGCGGAGGATGGGGTGGGGTTAGGGAATTGTTCGGGGCAGAAGGTCATGAATCCGTGGGGCAGGAACTTGGGCAGGGGGGGAAGGTCAGGAACTTGGGCAGGGGGAGAGGGTCAGGAACTTGGGCAGGGGGCGAAGGTCAGGTACTTGGGCAGGGGTAGAAGGTCAGGAACTTAGGCGATGAGGAAGGAATTTCTTTGCAGGGTTGAAGAAGGTCTTAACCTGTGGGAGTGAGCCCTGTCCTGTCTGGCCGCGGCAGTCAGAATGGCTCAAATTACACTTTGCAAAGAGAAACTGCTGGGTGTGTCATATCCTCCAAGGGGACCAATCTGCAATCAGGACTTCTCATCAAGGGGGCCCAGTCAGAGCTCTCGGTGTTGCGAATTCTAGCCCAGCCCCTATCTGCCCTTGACAAGGTGGTGGCGAGCTGCCTTCTTCAATTGCTGCAGCCCCTGTGGTGAAGGTATTCCCACAGTGCTGGTAGGTAGGGATTTCCAGGATTTTTATCCAGCGCCAATGAAGGAATAGTCCATATCCAAGTCGGGATGGTGTCTAACTTGGAGGGGTACTTGCAGGTGGTGGTGTTCCCATGCGCCTGCTGCCTTTGTCACTCTAGGTGGTAGAGGTCATGGGTTTGGGAGGTGCTGCCGTGCACCTTGTCGATAGTACACACTTCAGCCACGGTGGATGGGGTGCCGATCAAGTGGGCTGCTTTGTCCTGGATGGTGTCGAGCTTCTTGAGTGTTGTTGGAGCTGCACTCATCCAGGCAAGTGGAGAGTATTCCATCACACTCCTGACTCGTGCCTTGTAGATGGTGGAAAGACTTTGGGGAGTCAGGAGGGGAGACCGAAATATGTACTAGTCTGTGTGGAAAACAAAAGCACAAGGAGTAGTATTAAGGACAATAATACAATGATAATTTATGTAGCCACAGGTGTTATATGGAAACAACCCATCTCTCAACTGATTGTGTAGTATGCTATTGTGCTCTAAAGAGCATAACTGTGCAAAATATTAATCGGGGTCATATTTGTTACAAACATGGAAATGAAAATGTAAAATTAGATCCACAAGTAGCTAGATAGATTGGATAAGTAGATAGTTACACAAATACAGATAAGTTAATCAGTGTGCAGGAAGATAGAATTACAATGTAATATCAACACCATCTTAAAAAATACTGATGCAGACTTATGGGTGAAGTTGGATTTGGGTGGGGCACAATACAGGCAGAATCGCTTCTGCCCTCTGTTATACCACATGTCCGATATTCAATTCTTCTGATTTGACGGAGCTGAATATGGGGTGTGGCATGTAACGGACATGCAGTGTGAGTCAGCCTGTTTCACAGCCCCCACCCAAGTCCAATTTTACCCTCTTTATTCTCCGACACCCCAGGACAACTGCTATGAAACAGCAGCAGATTAAATGGCCGCTGCGATTGTTAAAGCTGAACCCTGTTCATTTCGGGCCATCCCTTGGGGGCTGTTCTCGGCGGTGGGATTTATCCGTCTTTGCCACCAATCCCTACTGCCTTGACCAACCAGATAAAGAGTTCCATGATCTATCTACTCAGGAAAGACATGTCTTCGTTGGAGACATGTTAGCTGAGAAACACATGTTTCTGCTGTTTGATATTTGCAATGGTGTTGTTTGTTCAGGTGACGGCTGGAGATGGGAAATTTGGGAAAGAATTCCGTGAAGGATCGGTGACAGCTCAGATCTACCAGTCTCCCAGCAAGAGTTATCTCCACATCAGCGCACCACACACTGTCCTGAAGGCGGGCCAAGACCTGAACATAGAGCTCAGAGCTGTCACAGAGCCAGGCAATGGAAGTATTGATTACTATTACTATATCGTAAGTAAAATCCTTCAAAGATCATTCCTTTGAATGTTACTCATAGGATTACATTACATAGGATATGCGGCACAGAAACAGGCCATTCAGCTCAACCAGTCTGTAATGACTCAAGAGTCTAGTTACTGTAAACTCACTCAGGTATAACCTGATCCATCTTTATTCCAGCCCAAGAATGCCAGCGTGACAAAGACACACAGCTTATATACAGGTGACCAAGAACACATGCCACATGCGTACAGCCCAATGACCTCCAACCGTGGTGCCCTCTGGTATCTGGCATTAATACATAACAACATCCCCCTTTTAAAATCTTAACAACAGTCTTTTTACAAATTAAGACTGTCTGGGGCTTTCCTTTCACGAGTTGATCGTCTCAGTTCAACTTTGGCTCTGGGCGAATGTTCTGAGTCCGTTGAGACTGAGGGCTGAGTAGCCGATCTGATGTCATGACCACATCAGAGACTGAAGGTTCAGAGTCGGTAATGTCAGCAGAGTCCTCTGATGAGTGAACAATGGTTAGTTGGTCACTGACTGCATCTTCCTCACTTGGTTCCAGTTCATCCGTGTGCTACAGTTTAACCTGGTCAAGGTGTTTCCTGCATGTTTGCCCATTCTTGAGCATGACAATAAACACTCTGTTACCCTCCTTGGCTGTAACAGTGTTGGCGATCCACTTTGGACCTTGATATAGTTCAGTACATAAACCGGATCGTTGACCGAGATGTCACGTGACACGGCAACACGATCATGACACCACTGCTGACTTTGATGTCCATTTTCAACACGATCATTCAAATCAGGATGAACAAGAGAAAGCCTGGTCTTGAGATTTCTCTTCATCAATAGTTCAGCAGGAGGAACTCCAGAAAGCGTATGAGGTCTTGACCTGTATACATGACAACCGTCTCTGCAGTGAGCCCTGAGTTACACGTTTCATACTTTGCTTGATCATTTGAACGGCATGCTCTGCTTGACCATTAGAAGCGGGCTTGAATGGAGCTGATCTCACATGTCTAATACCATTGAGTTTCATGAACTCCGGTAACTCAAGACTTGTGAAGCAAGATCTGTTGTCGCTCACAACAATGTCAGGCAAACCATGAGTAGCAAACATGATACGAAGACTCTCAATGGTAGCTGTAGATGTACTGGATGACATAATAACACACTCTATCCACTTAGAATATGCAACTACTATGACAAAAAACATCTTTCCTAGGAACGGGCCTGCAAAATCAATGTGGATCCTCGACCATGGTTTGGATGGCCACGAACAAAGACTCAGCGGAGATTCCGCTGGTACTTTACTTAGCTGCATGCAAGTATTGCACTGATGCACGCATGATTCCAGATCAGAGTCAATTCCAGGCCACCATACATGAGACCTAGCAATGGACTTCATCATGACAATACCAGGATGAGTGCTATGAAGTTCACGTACAAATTTTTCTCTACCTTTCTTAGGTATGATTACATGATTACCTCACAGTAAACAGTCTGACTGAATGGACAGCTCATCCTTGCGATGGTTGTAAGGTTTGGTTTCCTCACGTATCTCCATAGGTATGGCAGATCACTGAGTACACACCGTTTCACAACCAATAAGATAGGGTCATGGCTGGTCCAGATCCTAACTTGTTGAGCAGTGACAGGGGATCCTTCACTCTCAAAAGCATCCATTACTAACAGTAGATCTGCAGGTTGAGGTGTCTCCATCTCAGTTGTGGGTAAGGGCAGACGACTCAGTGCATCGGCACAATTTTCAGTATCAGGTCTATGACGGATGACGTAATCATAGGCAGACAATGTCAGCGCCCACCTTTGAATGCAGGACGATGCATTGTATTAATACCTTTGTTTTCCGCAAACAATGAAATGAGTGGCTTGTGATCCGTTTCTAGTTTAAAACAAAGACCAAACAGGTACTGGTGTATTTTTTTTAACCCCATACACACAGGCCAAAGCTTCTTTCTCTACCATACTGTAAGCTCTTTCCGCTTTAGACAGACTTCTCGAAGTATTCGCAACAGGTTGTAGCTTGCCCAATTCATTTGCTTGTTGGAGTATGCAGCCAACCCCATATGATAAAGCATCACAGAACGCTTACGCGAATCATAATGAACAAGCAACTTGTTTGAACAAAGCAGATTCTTGGCTTTCTCAAAGGCTCTATCATCAGTCGCACCCGTGACCCGGTTGTCGCCTTTTCTTAGTAACACATGCAGCGGCTCTAGTAAAGTGCTCAATCTGGGTAAGAAATTAGAAAAGTAGTTGAGTAGCCCAAGGAACGAATACAGCTCTGTCACATTCTGAGGCCTGGGTGCATTTTTGATGGCCTCAGTTTTCGAATAAGTGGGCCTGATGCCATCAGCAGCAATCTTCCTCCCGAGGAATTCGACTTCAGGTGCCATGAATACACACTTCGAGTGTTTCCGTCTGAGTCCTACTTTGGCCAGACTCTATAGGACTTCTTCAAGATTGTTCAGATGTTCAGCAGTGTCGCGACCTGTGACCAGAATGTCATCTTGAAACACGACAGTTCTAGGAATGGACTTCAGTAAACTCTCCATATTCCTCTGAAATGTGGCTGCAGCTGAACGAATCCCAAAAGGACACCTGTTGTAGACAAACAGTCCTGTATGGGTGTTGACGCAGGTGAGTTTCTTCGAAGTGTCAACAAGCTCCTGGGTCATATAGGCCGACGTCAGATCCAGTTTCGTGAACGACTTTCCACCAACTAGCATGGCGAACAGTTCATCAGCCCTCGGTAACGGATACTGATCCTGTTTTGAAAATTGGTTTAATCATAACCTTGTAGTCTCTATAAATCCTGACAGTGCCATCACTCTTCAACACAGGAACAATGGGACTAGCCCACTCGTTAAACTCGACTGGTGATATGATCCCTTCATACACTTCCAGTGTCCCTGACGACTACGTGTGCGGGAAGTGTATCCGCCTTCAGTTCGGAATTGGAGCTGAGGGTGGATTCACTCTGGATCATCCACGATGCTGAGAATGACGTGAGTAGCACGTGTAGCGAGTTGATCTTACCGCAGGTGAAGGGTCCACAGCCAGCTAGGGAATGGAAGACCAGCAGGAAGAGCAGTGCAAGGAAGGTAGTGCAGGGGTCCCCTGCGGTCATCCCCCTGCAAAACAGATACACTGCTTTGAGTACTGTTGAGGGGAATGACTCATCAGGGGAGGGCAGCAGCAGCCAAGTTCATGGCACCGTGGCTGGCTCTGTTGCACAGGAGGGCAGGAAAAAGAGTGGGAGAGCGATAGTGATAGGGGATTCAATTGTAGTGGGAATAGATAGGCATTTCTGCGGCTGCAACCGAGACTCCAGGATGGTATGTTGCCTCCCTGGTGCAAGGGTCAAGGATGTCTCGGAGTGGGTGCAGGACATTCTAAAAAGGGAGGGAGAACAGCCAGTTGTCGTGGTGCACATTGGTACCAACGACATAGGTAAAAAAAGGGATGAGGTCCTACGAAACGAATTTAAGGAGCTAGGAGCTAAATTAAAAAGTAGGACCTCAAAAGTAGTAATCTCGGGATTGCTACCAGTGCCACGTGCTAGTCAGAGTAGGAATCACAGGATAGCTCAGATGAATACATGGCTTGAGCAGTGGTGCAGCAGGGAGGGATTCAAATTCCTGGGGCATTGGAACAGGTTCTGGGGGAGGTGGGACCAGTACAAACCGGACGGTCTGTACCTGGGCAGGACCAAAACCATTGTCCTAGGGGGAGTGTTTGCTAGTGCTTTTGGGGAGGAGTTAAACTAATATGGCAGGGGGATGGGAACCAATGCAGGGAGACAGAGGGAAACAAAAAGAAGACAAAAGCAAAAGACAGAAAGGAGATGAGTAAAAGTGGAGGGCAGAGAAACCCAAGGCAAAAAACAAAAAGGGCCACTGAATATAAAGGGGCTGTAGGAGGGGTCAAAACTAAAAATCATGGTTTAAAAACTAGGATGAAAACACTCTACCTAAATGCACGCTGCATTAGAAATAAAGTAAATGAGTTGACGGCACAAATCATTACAAATGGGTATGATTTGGTGGCCATTACAGAAACATGGTTGCAGGGTGGCCAAGACTGGGAATTAAACATACAGGGGTATGTGACGATTCGGAAAGATAGACAAGAAGGGAAAGGAGGTGGGGTAGTTCTGTTAATAAAGGATGATATCAGGGCAGTTGTGAGAGACGATATTGGCTCTAATGAACAAAATGTTGAATCATTGTGGGTGGAGATTAGAGAAAGTAAGGGGAAAAAGTCACTGGTGGGCATAGTTTATAGGCCCCCAAATAATAACTTCACGGTGGGGCGGACAATAATCAAGGGAATAATGGAGGCATGTGAAAAAGGAACGGCAGTAGTCATGGGGGATTTTAACCTTCATATCGATTGGTCAACTCCAGGGTAGTCTGGAGGAGGAATTCATAGAATGCATACGGGATTGTCTCTTAGAACAGTATGTAACAGAACCTACAAGGGAGCAAGCTATCTTAGATCTGGTCCTGTGTAATGAAACAGGAAAAATAAACGATCTCCTAGTAAAAGATCCTCTCGGAATGAGTGATCACAGTATGGTTGAATTTGTAATACAGATTGAGGGTGAGGAAGTTGTGTCAGAAATGAGCGTACCATGCTTAAACAAAGGGGACTATAGTGGGATGAGGGCAGAGTTGGCAAAAGTATACTGGAAACACAGACTAAACGGTGGCACAATTGAGGAACAGTGGAGGACTTTTAAGGAGCTCTTTCATAGTGATCAACAAAAATATATTCCAGTGAAAAAGAAGGGCGGTAAGAGAAGGGATAACCAGCCGTGGATAACCAAGGAAATAAAGGAGAGTATGAAATCAAAGACCAATGCGTATAAGGTGGCCAAGGTTAGTGGGAAACTAGAGGATTGAGAAAATTTTAAACAACAGCAAAGAATGACTAAAAAAGCAATAAAGAAAGGAAAGATAGATTTCGAAGGTAAACTTGCGCAAAACATAAAAACAGATAGTAAAAGGTTTTACAGATATATAAAACGGAAAAGAGTGACTAAAGTAAATGTTGGTCCCTTCGAAGATGAGAAGGGGGATTTAATAATGGGAAATGTGGAAATGGCTGAGACCTTAAACAATTATTTTGCTTTGGTCTTCACAGTGGAAGACACAAAAACCATGCCAAAAATTGCTGGTCACGGGAATGTGGGAAGGGAGGACCTTGAGACAATCACTATCACTAGGGGGGTAGTGCTGGACAGGCTAATGGGACTCAAGATAGACAAGTCCCCTGGTCCTGATGAAATGTATCCCAGGGTATTAAAAGAGATGGCGGAAGTTATAGCAGATGCATTCGTTATAATCTACCAAAATTCTCTGGACTCTGGGGAGGTACCAGCGGATTGGAAAGCAGCTAATGTAATGCCTCTGTTTAAAAAAGGGGCAGACAAAAGGCAGGTAACTATAGGCCGGTTAGTTTAACATCTGTAGTGGGGAAAATGCTTGAAACGATCATTAAGGAAGAAATAGCGGGACATCTGGATAGGAATAGTGCAATCAAGCAGACATAGTATGGATTCATGAAGCGGAAATCATGTTTAACTAATTTACTGGAATTCTTTTAGGATATAACAAGCATGGTGGATAGAGGTGTACCGATGGATGTGGTGTATTTAGATTTCCAAAAGACATTAGATAAGGTGCCACACAAAAGGTTACTGCAGAAGATAGAGGTACGCGGAGTCAAAGGAAATGTATTAGCGTGGATAGAGAATTGGCTGGCGAACAGAAAGCAGAGAGTCGGGATAAATGGGTCCTTTTCGGGTTGGAAATCGGTGGTTAGTGGTGTGCCACAAGGATCGGTGCTGGGACCACAACTGTTTACAATATACATAGATAACCTGGAAGAGGGGACAGAGTGTAGTGTAACAAAATTTGCAGATGACACAAAGATTAGTGGGAAAGCGGGTTGTGTAGAGGACACAGAGAGGCTGCAAAGAGATTTGGATAGGTTAAGCGAATGGGCTAAGGTTTGGCAGATGGAATACAATGTCGGAAAGTGTGAGGTCATCCACCTTGGGGAAAAAAAACAGTAAAAGGGAATATTATTTGAATGGGGAGAAATTACAACATGCTGAGATGCAAAAGGACCTGGGGGTCCTTGTGCTTGAGTCCCAAAAAGTTAGTTTGCAGGTGCAGCAGGTAATCAGGAAGGTGAATGGAATGTTGGCCTTCATTGCGAGAGGGATGGAGTACAAAAGCAGGGAGGTCCTGCTGCAACTGTATAGGGTATTGGTAAGGCCGCACCTGGAGTACTGCATGCTTACTTAAGGAAGGATATACTGGCTTTGGAGGGGGTACAGAGACGATTCACTCGGTTGATTCCGGAGATAAGGGGGGTTACCTTATGATGATAGATTGAGTAGACTGGGTCTTTACTCGTTGTAGTTCAGAAGGATGAGGGGTGATCTTATAGAAACATTTAAAATCATGAAAGGGATAGACAAGATAGAGGCAGAGAGGTTGTTTCCACTGGTAGGGGAGACTAGAACTAAGGGGCACAGTCTCAAAATACCGGGGAGCCAATTTAAAACCGAGTTGAGAGAACCCCAGAGGGTTGTGAATCTGTGGAATTCTCTGCCCAAGGAAGCAGTTGAGGCTAGCTCATTGAATGTATTCAAGTCACAGATAGATAGATTTTTAACCAATAAGGGAATTAAGGATTACGGGGAGAGGGCGGGTAAGTGGAGCTGAGTCCACGGCCAGATCAACCATGATCTTATTGAATGGCGGAGCAGGCCCGAAGGGCTAGATGGCCTACTCTTGTTCCTAATTCTTATGTTCTTATGTCCTTATGTTCATGCTGGAGTCTGTCTAGCTCAATTTCAACCTTCTCCTTCATCATATATGGAATAGACCGAGCTTTGTGATAGACAGGCCTTGCATTGGAATCCAGGTGAATCTACATCTTGGCTTCTGTAAAATTACCAATGCCCGGTTCAAACAAAGAAGGAAACTTTTTCAATACTTGAGAACATGAAGTATCATCCACCGAGGACAACATCTTGACATAATTCCAGTTCAGCTTGATTTTCTCGAGTCAATTCCTGCCGAACAGCATTGGACCATTACCTGGGATGATCCATAATGGTAGCTCGTGAACCCCACTATCATATGACACCTCGATTGCTGCACTGCCGAGCACCGGTATGAGTTCCTTAGTGTAAGTACACAACCTGGCATTGACTGGACTCAGCTTCGGTTTTGCAGCCTTAGTGTCCCACATCTTGTCGAATGTCCTTTGGCTTATTATCAACTGGCTCGCACCCGTGTCCAGCTCAATTGATACAGGCACATCATTCAGCTTCACATTAACGACTATCGGCTGGCTCTTGCTCAGGAACGAATACCATCCATTCACTTCGTCCTCGGGTTGCGTATCCGGGCTATCACTGAACTGGTCTTCATCAACCACATGGTGAGCCGCACCATGCTTGCTCCGTTGTGGACACATCCTGTGAAGATGCCCCACTTTCGAACATCCATTGCATGAGTATTGTCTAAAGCGACACTGATGAGGCCGATGATTGCCCCCACAATGGCAACAGGGTGAAATCTGGATCAAACCAGTTGGCGGGCTCTGAGCAGTGGCAGGTTTCACGTAAGCAGCTCTGCCCGAAGACGACGCCATATTGTTTACAGTACTTGCCGTGGAACTCCGACTCGTCGATGATATCTGCCTCAAAGTATCATCCGTCGGCATGCATGCCTGGGCAGTCACGATGGCCTCTTTCAAATCCAGCGTCTCTGCAGCCAACAGCTTCCTGAGGATTACTATCACTGAACTAGTCCTCATCAACCATGTGGTGAGCCGCACCATGCTTGCTCCATCACGCAGCATGTCTTCCAGCATGTTCCCGAACTTACACAGCTCAGCAAGATGCCGCAGGTCAGCGACAAATCCTGACACGTCCTGGCCCTCAGCACGAACATGCATCTAGAAATGGTAGCGTGATATGATGATGCCCTCTTTTCGCTTCAGATGGTTACCCACCAATGTACACAATTCCTCGTACTCTTTTTCCGCTAGCTGTACAGGCGAGAGAAGATTCTTCTTGAGGCCGTAAATTTTCGGACCATAAACAGTGAGGAGAACTGCCCTGCACTTAACTGCGTAGGCCTCTGCCTCCATGCTGTTGGCCACAAAATACTGATCCAGACGGTCGACAAAATTGCCCTCCACAAATCTCTCCAGGATTCCGAAAGTGCCCATTGTGCATGCGAAGGTTCTTAAATTACCTCGTCACCAATTGTAATGACTCAAGAGTCTGGTTATTGTAAACTCACTCAGGTGCAATCTGATCCATCTTTATTCCAGCCCGAGAGTGCCAGCGTGACAAAGACACCCAGCTTATATACAGGTGACCAAGCACGCATGCCACATGCGTACGGCCCGATGACCTCCAACTGCGGCGCCCTCTGGTGTTTGGTGACCCCCAATCATTAATACATAACACAGTCCATACCGGCGTTTATGCTCCACTTGAGCCTCCTCCTGTCTTTCCTCATCTAAATCTATCAGCATAACCCTCTATTTCCTTCTCCCTTATTTACTTGTCTCATCATCATCATAGGCAGTCCTGCAGAATCGAAGAAGACTTGCTTCCACTCTTAAAATGAGTCCTTAAATGGCTGAACAGTCCAATACGAGAGCCACAGTCCCTGTCACAGGTGGGACAGATGGTCATTGAGGGTAAGGGAGGGTGGGACAGATTTGCCGCATGCTCTTTCCACTGCCTGCGCTTGATTTCCGCATGCTCTCGGCTATGAGACTCGAGGTGCTCAGTGCCCTCCCAGATGTACTTCCTCCACTTAGGGCGGTCTTGGGCCAGGGACTCCCAGGTGTCAGTGGGGATGTTGCATTTTATCAGGGAGGCTTTGAGGGTGTCCCTTATAACGTTTCCTCTGCCCACCTTTCGCTCGTTTGCCATGAAGGAGTTCCGAGTAGAGCGCTTGCTTTAGGAGTCTCGTGTCTGGCCATGTAGCCTGCCCAGCGGAGCTAATCAAGTGTGGTCAGTGCTTCAATGCTGGGGATGTTGGCCTGGTCGAGGACGCTAATGTTGGTGCGTCTGTCCTCCCAGGGGATTTGTAGGATCTTGCAGAGACATCGTTGGTGGCTTCAACCACTCCCTGTGGTAGCCAGTTCCACATTCTCACCCCTCTTTGGGCAAAGAAGTTTCTTCTGAATCCCCTATTGGATTTCTTGGTGACTATCTTATGTTGATGGCCTCTAGTTATGTTCTTCCCCACATGTGGAAACATTCTCTCTCTATCCACGCCATCAAAACCTTTCTTAACTTTAAAGTCCTCCATTACGTCACCCCTCAGCCTTCTTTTTTCAAGAGAAGAGAGCCTCTGGTGGAGAAATTGGGCTCCTGTGCGCCCCATTAGGGCCTCAGGGGGAGCGAAAGGGGAACAAATGGGTTTTCGCACGGGGGGGCAGGGAGGGGCTATTGGCTCCCCCGAAATTACGCGGGTGTTAACGGGGGCGACACACCAGCAGCGTTCCACTCCCGCCAGGCTGCTGCGCCGGTGATGGTGACATCAATTGGGCAGTGCCCCGTGAGGCCCCCGCGGGCGATGTCAGCGGCCGGCCTCACGGGTCGCGAGCTGAGCCGCACTCTGCTCGCGGGACAGGAACTAAACGTGAGGCCGCCACTTATTTCTCCCGGCTGACTCACCGGTCCCGCCCTCTTGTTCTTTATTTCTCGGGGTCCGTGCAGCGACGGGCTACGACCACGACACCCCGCATCCCCGGTGGGCGAGTGGCGGCCCCCTCACCCCACTGCAGAGCTCACAGCGTGCCCTTCCCTTTGACGGAAGGAGAGGGCCATATTGCTCGCATCAGCGCTACGTGGAGAGGCTGCCTAGCGCTGCAACATTCGCGCTCTTACCAACCTCCCCGGTCCTTCCCCCGAGAGGACGTGGAGTGCCCGACATAGCGCTCCACCTCCTCTCGGGGGCGGTAACCCCAATTTCGCAGCCGGAATGGGACTTCCGCGCCCGGCGCAGCGTGCCCCATCTCTCCTCGGTTACTGTCCCCAACCGGGGCGATACCCAATCTCGACTGCCCCAGTCTGCTCATCCTGCGGTGTACCCTCATATTTCTGGTACTGAACTGAAATGGTGCGAAGTATCAGTCGACGAGTATCAGTAACCAGTCCAAGAGATTTCTTTGTGCAGTTATGCTGCGATGGGAGTGCAGTTCAATGAAGACTCGCTCACCTGTCTCCTGCATGTTCGACAGAAGTGCCGTGGAAACCTTGGAAAATCGTTTGCCGTTTTTCCCCTCCGGATTCACGCGATTCTTGTGCAGGAGTTACTGACGCCCAGTGGGGGAAACCCGCTGAAATACACCCTCAGTGCGGGGCATCATTTCTACTTTAGGCCATGCCGTGAAACGGGCAGTCATCATCGTCATAGGCAGTCCCGCGAAATCGAGGAAGACTTGCTTCCACTCTAAAAGTGAGCTCTCAGCTGACTGTACAGTCCAATACGGGAATTACAGTCTCTGTCACAGGTGGGACAGACAGTGGTTGGAGGAAAGGGTGGGTGGGGAGCCTGGTTTGCCGCACGCTCCTTCTGCTGCCTGCGCTTGATTTCTGCATGCTCTCGGCAACAAGACTTGAGGCGCTCAGCGCCCTCCCAGATGCGCTTCCTCCAATTAGGGCGGTCTTGAGCCAGGGATTCCCAGCGGTGTCAATGGGGATGTTGCACTTTATCAAGGAGGCTTTGAGGGCGTCCTTGAAACGTTTCCTCTGCCCACCTGGGGCTCGCTTGCTGTGTAGGAGTTCTGAGTAGAGCGCTTGCTTTGGGAATCTTGTGTCGGGCATGCGGACAATGTGGCCCACCCAACGGAGCTGGTTGAGTGTGGTCACTGCTTCGTTGCTGGAGATGAAGAAATACCACCAACAATGTCTCCGCAAGATCCTGCAAATCCCCTGGGAGGAAATGGGCAGTATTGAATTGGCCGCTCACCAATGAAGTACTTTTTCTGAAGTACCGTCCCTGTTGTAATGCAGGAAATGCGTCAGCCAATTTGAGCACAGCAAGAAGCCACAAACTGCAATGTGATAATGACCAGATAATCTATTTTAGTGATCTTGATTGAGGGATAAATATTGGCCAGGGCATCGGGGATATCTCCCCTGCTCTTCTTCAAAATATATCCATGGGATCTTTTACATCCACCTGAGAGAGCAAACGGGGCCTCGGTTTAACGTCTCATCTGAAAGGCAGCACCTCCGACAGTGCAGCGCTCCCTCAACACCGCACTGGGAGTGTCAGCCTGGATTTTTGTGCTCGAGTCCCCGGAATGAGACTTGAACCCACAACCTTCTGACTCAGGGGTGAATGTGCTACCCAATGGGACACGGCTGGAACAATTTTATTTTATTGATTTTACTGTGTGAACCGTCCATCAATAAGGCTTAAATCTTGAACTTGTGAACCCGACCACAAATGTTATTTGCTGAACAATGAGAAGCTGTGTGCGTTGCGCCGGTATTTTGTCCGAATTTCGGGAATGGGTGTTTTCCAAATGGGCATTAGAATCATAGAAATTTACAGCACAGAAGGAGACCATTTTGGCCCATTGTGTCCGCGCCGGCCACCAAGAGGTTATCCAGTCTAATCCCACTTTCCAGCTCTAGGTCCGTAGCCCTGTAGGTTACGGCACTTCAGGTGCACATCCAAGTACTTTTTAAATGTGGTGAGGGTTTCTGCCTCTACCATCCATTCAGGCAGTGTGTTCCAGACCCCCATCACCCTCTGCTTAAAGAAATTTCCCCTCAAATCCCCTCTAAACCTTCTACCAATTACTTTAAATATGTGCCCCTGGTTGTTGACCCCTCTGTTAAGGGAAATAGGCCCTTTCTATCCACTCTATTTAGGCCCCTCATAATTTTATACACCTCAATGAGGTCTCCCCTCAGCCTCCTCTGTTCCAAGGAAAACAAACCCAGCCTATCCTATCTGTCCTCATGGCTAAGATTCTCCACTCCCGGCAACATCCTCGTAAACCTCGTTCTGCGCTCAGACAGGCTTGTCTGAGACTCTCTTGTGGTCCCTTCCGACCACCTGACTAATAGGAACAAGTATGGGGGAAAGTGGGGATTAGTGGCCCGAGATCCCAGGAAATGTGCCCCTAATTTTCCGCCTCAGTATCCCTGGTGGTGTGTGCATTGTAACCAGCAAGAAGGAAACCAATAGGTAGTCAAGCACTGATACAAAAATATTTCATTGTTGCCATGGCATGCCCTCCTGTTCAAAGAAGAGCAGGCAGAGTTCTCCCTTGTGTCCTGCGGCCAAGTGGAGGAAGTGCATCCGGGAGGGCGCTGAGCACCTCGAGTCTCATCGCCGAGAGCATGCAGAAACCAAGCACAGGCAGCGGAAAGAGCGTGCGGCAAACCAGTCCCACCCTCCCCTTCCCTCAACAACTATCTGTCCCACCTGTGACAGGGACTGTGGTTCTCGTATTGGACTGTTCAGCCACCTAAGGACTCATTTTAAGAATGGAAGCAAGTCTTCCTCGATTCTGAGGGACTGCCTACGATTTATACCTCAACCAAAATCACTAAAATCACACGGTCTGGCCATTATCTCATTGCTGTTAGTGGGAGCTTGCTGTGCGCACATTGGCAGCCGCATTTCCCACATTACAACAAGGACTGCACTACAAAAGTACTTCATCGGCTGTAAAGCGCTTTGGGACGTCCTAAGGTCATGAAAGGCGCTATGTAAATGCAAGTCCTTTCTTTTCCTTTCATTTCAGAAAAGGGCTCGAACCATTCCCATCCGATAATTAGCCTGGGTAATGTGCTCGGCGTGTCATGGTACCAGCCCTGTGTCCCGAGCCTGAGGAATTTACCGGCTGCCTGAATACGGACAGATGAATGAGCTTCTGTCTCACGAGCTGCCGCTGAGGTCATTAACACCAAACCTCCTTGAGTTCAGTCTGGCTCGGATTATCCAGGATCCCCTGGGATTCTGAAACTTGCCACTGCTCCTGATGTCTCCAGTGTGCCAACATAGAATCATAGAAATTTACAGCACGGAAGGAGGCCATTTCGGCCCATCGTGTCCGCACCGGCCAACAAGAGGCAACCCAGCCTAATCCCACTTTCCAGCTCTTGGTCCGTAGCCCGATAGGTTACGGCACTTCAGGTGCACATCCTGATACGTCCTTAGTACACAGTATAAATGCACACGAGGCCCATGCTTGAGAGAAGGTCAGTCTGTGACCTGTCCTTTATTCCTCAGAACTCAAGTGATGAAGGTGGGTGGAGCTTCCCCTTTTATACCTGAAGGTCCAGGTTAGGAGTGTCTCCCACCTAGTGGTCAGTGTTCTCACAGTGTACAACTTAGGTCAGATTATACATGGGTTACAATGCTGGTTGAATACATGACATCACCTCCCCCCCCAAAGTCTTATTGGGATCACAGGTTGAGTCTCTCTGGTGGTTTACGCTCCCTTGTAGAGCGCCTGAGTTGGAGCTCCGGTTGTTGGGCGCTGGCCTGAGTGTCTGCTGTTTGCAGTGCCTCAGGCCTGTCCGGACTGCCCACAGTGACTGGGCTCTCCTCCCTTTGGTTCCGGTGTTCGGTCACCTGTGGTGGAGTGAACTCTATATCGTGTTCTTCCTCTGCTTCTTCTATGGGGTTGCTGAACCTCCTTTTTGTTTGATCCACATGTTTGCGGCAGATTTGTTCATTGGTAAGTTTAACTACCAGAATCCTATTTCCCTCTTTGGCAACCACAGTGCCTGCGAGCCATTTGGGCCCTGCAGCGTAGTTGAGGACAAAAACAGGATCATTTACATCAATACATCGCGCCCTCGCATTCCTGTCATGGTAGTGATATTGTGACTGGCGCCTGCTCTCGACAATTTCTTTCATGGTGGGGTGTATAAGGGATAATCGGGTTTTGAGCGTCCTTTTCATTAGTAGCTCTGCGGGTGGAACCCCTGTGAGCGAGTGTGGTCGGGATCTGCAGGCCAACAGGAGGCGTGATAAGCGGGTTTGTAGGGAACCCCCTTGGATTCTGAGCATCCCCTGTTTGATTATCTGCACTGCTCGTTCTGCCTGGCCATTTGAGGCCGGCTTGAACGGTGCCGTTCTAACATGGTTAATTCCATTGCCTGCCATGAAGTCCTGGAATTCAGTGCTTGTGAAGCACGGGCCATTGTCGCTGACCAAGATGTCCGGTAGACCGTGGGCGGCGAACATTGCCCGTAGACTTTCTACCGTGGCAGAGGATGTGCTTGAATTTAAAATGTCACACTCGATCCATTTGGAGTAGGCGTCTACTACAACCAAAAACATTTTCCCCATGAAAGGACCTGCGTAGTCCACATGGATGCGTGACCAAGGCTTGGCGGGCCATGGCCAGGGGCTAAGGGGGGCTTCCCTGGACGCATGGCCCAGCTGGGCACACGTGTTGCACCTTCGAACACAAAGTTCCAGATCTGCGTCTATCCCTGGCCACCAAACGTGTGACCTGGCAATTGCCTTCATCGTGACAATGCCCGAGTGCCCATTGTGGAGTTCTCTGATGAACACCTCTCTGCCCATCTGGGGCATGACTACGCGGTTTCCCCACAGTAGGCAATCGGCCTGAATCGAGAGTTCATCCATGCGCCTGTGAAATGGTTTAAATTTCTCAGGGCATGCCCTGTACGTGGCTGCCCAGTCCCCATTCAGGACACATTTCTTGATTAGAGACAATAGCGGGTCTCTATTTGTCCAGACTTTAATCTGACGGGCTGTCACGGGTGAGCCTTCGCTTCCGAAAGCTTCAACAGCCATGACCATCTCAGCAGCTCGGTAGCCCCCTCAGTGGTGGCTAGTGGGAGCCTGCTGAGTGCATCGGCGCAGTTTTCGGTGCCCGGTCTGTCACAGGCAGCTAACGTGAGTGCCCACCTCTGTATGTGGGCCGATGCGTTTGCATTTATGGCCTTGTTGTCGGCCAAAAGGGGTTTGTGATCTGTCTCCAGCTCAAATTACCTGCCAAACAGGTACTGGTGCATTTTCTTTACCGCATATACACATGCGAGCGCCTCCTTTTCTACCATCTCGTAGCCCCTTTCTGCCTGGGACAGACTCCTGGAGGCATAAGCTACCGGCTGTAACTGACCCTTGGCATTGACATGCTGCAACACACACCCGACACCATAGGACGACGCATCGCACGTTAACACAAGTTTCTTACATGGGTCATATAGCGTTAACAGATTGTTGGAACATAACAAATTCCGTGCTCTATTAAAAGACCTTTCCTGGCTGTCCCCCCAGACCCATTCGCGACCTTTGCGTAGGAGCACGTGTAGTGGCTCTAGCAGCGTGCTCAATTTGGGAAGAAAGTTACCAAAATAGTTCAGGAGCCCCAGGAACGAACGCAACTCCGTCGTGTTACGGGGTCTGGGTGCTCTCTGGATCGCTTCCGTCTTGGATGCAGTAGGGCTGATCCCGTCTGCTGCTACCCTCATCCCCAGGAATTCTACCTCTGGAGCTAGGAAGACGCACTTCGCCTTTTTCAGTCGCAGACCTACACGGTCCAGTCTGCATAGCACCTCCTCCAGGTTGTGGAGGTGTTCTTCAGTATCGTAACCCGTAATGAGGATGTCGTCCTGAAAAACCACCGTCTCTGGAATCGACTTGAGGAGGCTTTCCATATTTCGTTGGAAGATCGCGGCGGCCGAGCGAATACCGAACGGACATCCGTTGTACTCAAACAACCCCTTGTGTGTCGTGATGGTGGTCAGCTTTTTCGACTCACTCGCCAGCTCCTGGGTCATGTAAGCTGAGGTCAGGTCCAATTTTGAAAAAAGTTTGCCACCGGATAGCGTCGCAAAGAGGTCCTCCGCTCTCGGTAGCGGGTACTGGTCTTGGAGTGGCACCCGATTGATGGTGGCCTTGTAATCGCCACATATCCTGACCGACCCATCCGCCTTGAGTACCGGCACAATCGGGCTCGCCCAGTCACTGAATTCGACTGGCGACTTGATGCCTTCCCTCAACAGGTGGTCCAATTCGCCTTCTATCTTTTCCCGCATCACGTACGGCACCGCTCTGGCCTTGTGGTGTACTGATCTGGCGTCCGGGTTTATGTGAATCACTACCTTGGCACCTATGAAAGTGCCAATGCCGGGTTGAAATAATGAGTCAAATTTGTCCAGGACCTGTGAGCATAATACTCGCTCCACAGAGGAAATTGCATTGACATCGCCCCATTTCCAGTTCATGACAGCAAGACAACTCCTCCCCAATAGTGCGGGACCGTCCCCTGGGACAATCCAGAGTGGCAACCTGTTCTCCGAAACTTTGTGGGTCACGACTACCGTGGCGCTGCCGAGCACTGGAATGATCTGCTTTGTGTAAGTCCGTAGCTGTGCGTCAATCGGCGATAATTTTGGCCTCCTGGCCTTGGATGCCCACAACTTTTCGAACTGTTTGATACCCATCAGGGACTGGCTGGCCCCCGTGTCTAGCTCCATTGATACTGGGATGCCATTGAGGAGCACTTTCATCATTATCGGTGGCGTCCTGGTGTATGAACTGTATACGTGCTCCACATGAACTCGCTGAACTTCAGCTTCCAGCGATTTCCCCCAGTGTCCATTTGCCCATCTCTGCAAACTCCGGCTGAATGTATGCCTCCACGCCTCCAGCATGAGTTGCGGTTTGAAACAAAAGGTCTCTTGCCAGTCGATCGTCCCTGACTGCCCCTGTTATTGTCCTTGAGTGCACCATTAACAGGTGTTGACGGCCCCATTACTGGCCGCATTGTCCCTTGCAATGGTGTGAATCGCTGTTCAGCTTGCCATTGTCTCTGTCGAACTCCCCCTCTGGGTTCGACTACATGTTGGGGCATGCCTGACTGCCCTTGTCTGCCTGGAGAACTGTGTGCTGCTTTAACAATGTTGAATCTCTGTCCCAACCATTCCTTAACACAGTACCTCTCGTCTGTTCTGCTAGTGGCCATGCTCGCGTGGTTTAAATCCCAGTTTCTTGTCGCCATTGATACGTCCTTACTACACAGTATAAATGCACACGAGGCCCATGCTTGAGAGAAGGTCAGTCTGTGACCTGTCCTTTATTCCTTAGCACTCAAGTGATGAAGGTGGGTGGAGCTTCCCCTTTTATACCTGAAGGTCCAGGTTAGGAGTGTCTCCCACCTAGTGGTCAGTGTTCTCACGGTGTACAACTTAGGTCAGTTTATACATGGGTTACAATGCTGGTTGAATACATGACACATCCAAGTATTTTTTAAATGTGGCAAGGGTTTCTGCCTCTACCACCTTTTCAGGCAGTGAGTACCAGACCCCACCACACTCTGCGTGAAGAAATTTCCCCTCAAATCTCCTCTAAACCTCCCCCCATGACTTTAAATTTATGCCCCCTGGTTGTTGACCGCTGGTTGATAGCACCCGAAACCACGCTGTATCCCTAACTCTAGTCAGGTGGTACCACGTAATCGGCAAATGCCGCCACTTACTGGGCTGGGCTAACAATGCCGGCAATCCCTCATCCAAACCAATCCTTGGCAGTCCGCCATTGCTCCATTATAACCATCTCTTCCAATCAATAACCCCTAAATGACATGGCAGCTGAAACCTCTAGCCCATTCAGTCCTGACCAAGTGAGGTATTCCCGCTTGCTCCTCGTTACCATTAGATAATTCAGCTTACCGCCCCCCCCTTCCCCCCTCCGCCCCAACCCCCCTGCTCATATTCGGGTTGTTTGGCACTAGATACAGCTGCATTAAGTTATGTTGCTAAATTGACTTCAATGGACAGAATATGTCTTACTGCAATTATATAGGGCCCTGGTGAGACCACACCTGGAGTATTGTGTACAGTTTTGGTCTCCTTACCTAAGGAAGGATACACTTGCCATTGAGGGAAGTGCAATGAAGGTTCACCAGCCTGATTCCTGGGATTGGGGATTGTCCTGTGAGAGGTGATCTCATTGAAAAATACAAAATCCTTACAGGGCTTGACAGGGTAGATGCAGGGAGGATGTTTCTTCTGGCTGGGGAGTCTAGAACCAGGGGTCACAGTCTCAGAATAAGGCATCGGCCATTTTGGACTGAGAAGAGGAGAAATTTCTTCACTCGGAGAATCTTTGGAATTCTCTACCCCAGAGGGCTGTGGATGCTCAGTCTTTGAGTATATTCAAGGCAGAGATTGATAGATTTTTTGGGTATTAAGCAAATCGAGGGATATGGGGATAGTGCAGGGAAGTGGAGTTGAGGTAGAAGATCAGCCATGATTTTTATTGAATGGCGGAGCAGGCTCGAGGGGCCAAATGGATTACTCCTGTTTCTAATTCTTATGTTCTTATGTAATATCGGGTGGCCGGGGGGGGGGGGGGTTGCTGGTGGCGGCAGGGGATGGGTGGGTGTAACAGGCGGCTGATTCGCTAGCACCCGCTTTGCGTGAGCGCCAGTCGAATTTCTACCCCGTTGGGTCTGTTTTTTTCCCACAGCTCGTAAGCAAAGGCAGGGTGATCACCGCCGGTAGGATTCGCAAGGCGGACCCTACAAAGCTCCGCCTCCAAGTGGTCCTGGACATGGTTCCGACATTCCGCCTTCTCGCCTACTATTACACCCACGTGAGGGGGAAAACAGAAATCGTGGCCAACTCGGTGTGGATCGATGTGCAGGACCAGTGCGAGGGGCGGGTGAGCAAACATAAACGATTTCTCACACGGTTTTGTCGCGGAAAACATTGTTTTTGTTTAGCAGGCACTGTCATTTTAATTGTCCGGCCCGCTCCCACACTGACCTCTCAGTCCTCGGCCTCCTGTACTGTTCCACCTCATGGCTTCATTCGGCCCGATATAGCCTTCCGGACTCAACATTGAGTTTAACAATTTCAGATCATAACCACTGCTCCCATTTTTTTGAACATCTTTTGGTCGTGATTCTGCTGTTGCCATTTACACCTCCTCTGGACCCATCTTTTGTTTCTGTACTTGTCCCATTCCCATCTCCTTTCGCCTCGCACCATCATCCCTTTCGCTATTTAATCTCTCCTGCCTTCCACCCTATCACAGACCTTCCCTTTTGTTCTTTGGAGGCAGTTCAGAGAAGGTTCACGAGGTTGATTCTGGGGATGAGGGGGTTGACTTATGAGGAAAGGTTGAGTAGGTTGGGCCTCTACTCATTGGAATTCAGAAGAATGAGAGGTGATCTTATCGAAAGGTATAAGATTATGAGGGGGCTTGACAAGGTGGACGCAGAGAGGATGTTTCCACTGATGGGGGAGAATAGAACTAGGGGGCATAATCTTAGAATAAGGGGCCGCCCATTTAAAACAGAGATGAGGAGAAATTTCTTCTCTCAGAGGGTTGTAAATCTGTGGAATTTGCTGCCTCAGAGAGCTGTGGAAGCTGGGACATTGAATAAATTTAAGACAGAGATAGACAGTTTCTTAACCAATAAAGGAATAAAAGATAAGGGGTTATGGGGCAAGGGCAAGGAAGTGGAGATGAGTCCATGATTGGATCAGCCATGATATTATTGAATGGCGGAGCAGGCTCGAGGGGCAGTATGGCCTACTCCTGTTCCTATTTCTTATATTCTTATGTTCTTTCCTGCCCTTCCCTCTTTCCCTGCCTCTATACTTGCTTGAAATCGGTTACAACTCTAACCTTTGCCAGTTCTGATGAACACTCATTGGCCTGAAACGTTAACTCTGTTTCTCTCTCCACAGATACTGTCTCACCTGCTGAATAGTTCCAGCTTTTCCTGTTTCTATTTCAAATTTCCAGCATGTACAGTATTTTGCTTTTGTTTTAGTGGCAATTCTCACTGGGTCACCAGAAGGAACCAATTTTCGCTAATTGGTTTTCTTACTTTCGACTGAAGAGGTCTGTTGACACAAGGAGGATAGAGTATAAAAGCAGAAAAGTCCTGCTACAACTGTACAGGGTATTGGTGAGGCCACATCTGGAGTACTACATACAGTTTTGGTCTCCATATTTAAGAAAGGATATACTTGCATTGGAGGCAGTTCAGAGAAGGTTCACGAGGTTGATTCCAGAGATGAGGGGGTTGACTTATGAAGATAGGTTGAGTAGGTTGGGCCGATACACATTGGAGTTCAGAAGAATGAGAGGTGATCTTATTGAAACATATAAGGTAATGAGGGGGCTCGACAAGGTGGATGCAGAGAGGATATTTCCACTCATAGGGGAAACTAAAACCAAGGGACATCGTCTTAGAATAAGGGGTCGCCCATTTAAAACTGAGATGAGGAGAAATGTCTTCTCTCAGAAGGTTGTAAATCTGTGTTCTCTGCCCCAGAGAGCTGTGGAGGCTGGGTCATTAAATATATTTAAGGTGGAGATAGACAGATTTTTGAGTGATAAGGGAATAAGGGGTTATGGGGAACGGGCAGGGAAGTGGAGCTGAGCCCATGATAAGATCAGCCATGATCTTATTAAATGATGGAGCAGGCTCGAGGGGCCAAATGACTCCTGTTCCAATTTCTTATGTTCTTACAATTGATGGAATTTGTCTCGATTTTGCAGCCACGGACTGACTGTGTCTGGCACAATCGGGGAGCGAAATCGGAAAATTGAGGGCGCGCTGCTCATAATTTTCCATCCGATTTCCATCCTGGGGACCTAGAGAAATTATGCTGTATAGGGTAGAATTTCCACGGGGTTTCTGCCGTAATTTCGGCCATAGATCGGAAGCTGGGAAATTGCTCAATTCAACCTGCGGTCTGCATTCGGCCTGACTGTCAGCCTGACAGCTACATTCTCTCAACTGTGTCATAAAAACATAAGAAATAGGAGCAGGAGTAGGCCATCTGGCCCCTTGAGCCTGCTCCGCCATTCAATGAAATCATGGCTGAACTGATCCTGGCCTCAACTCCACTTCCCCGCCCGCTCCCCATAACCCTTGACCCTGTTATCTCTCAAAAATCTGTCTAACTCAGCCTTGAATATATTCAATACCCAGCCTCCACAGCTCTCTGGGGCAGAGAATTCCAAAGATTCACGGCCCTCTGAGAAGAAATTCCTCCTCATCTCAGTTCTAAATGGACAGCCCCTTATTCTGAAACTAAGCCCCCTAGTTCTAGATTCCCCATGGGGAAACATCCTCTCTGCATCTACCCTGTCGAGCACCCTCAGTATCTTTATAATCAATAAGATCACACCTCATTCTTCTAAACTCCAATGAGTATAGGCCCAACCTGCTCAACCTTTCTTCATATGACAACCCCTTCATCTCAGGAATCAACCTCGTGAACCTTCTCTGAACTGCCTCCAATGCAAGTATATCCCTCCTTAAATAAAGAGACCAAAACTGCACGCAGTACTCCAGGTGTTGTCTCACCAATACCCTGTACAGTTGTAGCAAGACTTCCTTACTTTTATACGCTAGCCCCCTTGAAATAAAGGCCAACATTCCCTTTGCCTTCCTGATTACTTGCTGTACCTGCATACTAACTTTTTGTGTTTCATGTACAAGGACTCCCAGATCTCTCTGTACCGGAGCATTTTGTAATCTCTCCCCATTTAAATAATAATTTTGCATTTTTATTTTTCTTACCAAAGTGGATAACCTCACATTTTCCCACATTATACTCCATCTGCCAAATTTTTGCCCAGTCACTTAGCCTGTCTATATCCCTTTGCAGATTCTGTGCATCCTCCTCACAACTTGCTTTCCCACCCATCTTTGTATCGTCAACAAACTTAGCTACATTACACTCGGTCCCTTCATCCAAGTCATTAATATAGATTGTAAATAGTTGAGGCCCCAGCACCGATCCCCGTGGCACCCACGAGTTACAGTGTCCTTTTACCGCCATTGTACTGAAGTGTTCCTTTGCTCACACTCCTGTCCATGGCAGCCATATGATGTAACATCTGGTCACAGCGAATTCCAGCCAGTCCGTTCACCACCGAGTAGGTCCTTCGAGGGTTAGCAATTCAATTCAATGCAGAAAAGTGCGAAGTGTTACATTTGGTAGGAAGAACCGGGAGAGGCAATATAAACTAAAGGGTGCAATCCCAAAATGGGTGCATGAACAGAGAGACCTAGGGGTGTATGTGTACTTTTCTACATTAAATTTCATCTGCCACATGTCCTCTCATTCCACCAGCCTATCTATGTTTTGTTTCATCTGCAAATTTGTAAATTGTGCCCTGTACACCCAAGTCATTAATATATATCAACAAAAGCAATGGTTCTAGTACCGACCCCTGGGGAACACCACTGTATACCTTCATCCAGTCTGATAAACAACTGTTCACCACCACTCTCTGTTTCCTGTCACTTAGCCAATTTTGTATCCATGCTGTCACTGTCCCTTTTATTCCATGGGCTTCGACTTTGCTGGCAAGCCTGGCATGCAAGTGTAGCAGCCAGTGAAGAAGGCAAATTGTATGTTGGCCTTCATAGCTAGGGGATTTGAGTATAGGAGCAGGGAGGTCTTACTGCAGTTGTACAGGGCCTTGGTAAGGCCACATCTTGAATATTGTGTACAGTTTTGGTCTCCTAATCTGAGGAAGGACGTTCTTGCTATTGAGGAAGTGCAGGAAGGTTCAACAGACTGATTCCCGGGATGGCAGGACTGACATATGAGGAGAAACTGGATCGACTGGGTCTGTATTCACTGGAGTTTAGAAGAATGAGAGGGGATCTCATAGAAACATAAAATTCTGGCGGGACTGGACAGGTTAGATGCAGGAAGAATGTTCTCGATGTTGGGGGAGTCCAGAACCAGGGGTCACAGTCTAAGGATAAGGGGTAAACCATTTAGGATCGAGATGAGGAGAAACTTCTTCACTCAGAGAATTGTGAACCTGTGGAATTCCCTACCGCAGAGAGTTGTTGATGCCAGTTCATTGGATATATTCAAGAGGGAGTTAGATATGGCCGTTATGGCTAAAGGGATCAAGGGGTATGGAGAGAAAGCAGGAAAGGGGTACGGAGGTGAATGATCAGCCATGATCTTATTGAATGGTGGTGCAGGCTCGAAGGGCCAAATGGCCTACTCCTGCACCTATTTTCTATGTTTCTATGTTTGTATGTTTAAATCATTGAAGGTGGCAGGGCAGGTTGAGAAAATGGTTAAACAAGCTTACGGGATCCTGGGCTTCATTAATAGAGGCATAGAGTACAAAAGCAAGGAAGTTATGATGAACCTGTATAAAACACTGTTTCGGCCTCAACTGGAGCATTGTGTCCAATTCTGGGCACCGCACTTTAGGAAGGATGTGAAGGCCTTAGAGAGGGTGCAGAAAAGATTTACAAGAATGGTTCCAGGAATGAGGGATTTCAGTTACGTTGATAGACTGGAGAAGCCGGGGTTGTTCTCCTTAGAGCAGAGAAGGTTGAGAGGAGATTTGATCGAGGTGTTCAAAATCATGAGGGTTTGGACAGAGTAGTGAGAAACTGTTCCCATTGGCAGAAGTGTGGAGAACCAGAGGACACAGATTTAAGGTGATTGGCAGAAGATCCAAAGGTGTCATGAGGAAAAACATTTTTACGCAGCGAGTGGTTATGATCTGGAGTGCACGGCCTGAAAGGGTGGTGGAGGCAGATTCAATCGGGGCTTTCAAAAGGGAATTGGATAAATACCTGAAGGAAAAACATTTCCAGGGCTACGGGGAAAGGGCGGCAGAGTGGGACTAGTTGAGGTGCCCTTGCAGGGAGCCGGCACAGGCTCGACGGACCGAATAGCCTCCTGTGCTTTAACCATTCCATGATTCTATGTATGTACGATTCAATTGTTTTACAGATTGAAATAAAGGACTATGATACAACCCATCAACCGGGAGCTGCCTTTGACCTGCAATTCTCCACCAACGATGCAGCAAATGTGTCCTTTGTCATTGTTGACTCCGCAGTGTACATTCTGAACAACAGGAACAAACTCACACCCAGGAAGGTAATATGCCTAGACTTTGTGTTTCGATCAGTTGGAAAGCTGGGTGCTATTTGTAACAGCAGTTCTTTCCAGGACATTTTCTCTCTTCAGTATGTCTAATCATATTGCAAATTCATTTTTTTGGAATCTATTTTAGATTTAACTAGACATGCAAAGCAGAAAAAAGATTTCTCCAGTAAGTTTGCCCTGTTGCTACAATGGCGATTGGATGAATGTTAAGATTTTACTTCAAAGCTGCAGTAAGGCAGCGGAACTAAAAGCGTCTGATTTATAAACATCGAGGGCGTGCTTTACAGTTCCATTTTTTCTCTGTAAATAGGTATTCGAAGCGATGAACTCTTACGATCTGGGATGTTTCTATGGCGGTGGAGCTGACAATGTTGGTGTTTTTAAAGATGCTGGACTGAGTTTCATCTCCGATGTGGCTGTATCATCACTTAGACATGGTAAACACGCACAATATACGCATCACAGGTAGATCATCACATTTAAACAGTACTTGGATATACGCTTGAAATGCCGTAATCTACAGGGCTATGGAGCAAGAGCTGGAAAATGGGATTAGACTGGATAGCTCTTTTTCGATCGACACACACCTTCAGTGCCGTAAATTTCTATGATTCTATTCTATGAGATAGACAGACACAGACAGACAGATGGATAGAGTTTTTTTTATTCGTCCATGCGATGTGGGCGTCGCTGGCAAGGCCGGCATTTATTGCCCATCCCTAATTGCCCCTTGAGAAGGTGGTGGTGAGCCGCCTTCTTGAACCGCTGCAGTCCGTGTGGTGAAGGTGCTCCCACAGTGCTGTTAGGGAGGGAGTTCCAGGATTTTGTCCCAGCGACGATGAAGGAACGGCCAATATATTTTCAAGTCAGGATGGTGTGTAATTTGGAGGGGAACTTGGAGGTGATCTTGTTCTCATGCGCCTGCTGCCCTTGTCCCTCTAGGTCATGGAGATCATGGGTTTGGGTAAGATCGACAATGACAGACAGATAATGACAGACAGACAATCACAAACAGATAGATTGAAAAATGACAGATAATGGGAGATAGATAGATAATGACAGACAGACAGCAATAACAAAAACAACTTGTATTTATATAGTGCCTTTAACATAGTGCAATGTCCCAAGGCGCTTCACAGGAGTATTATGAGATAAAACAATTTGACACCAAGCCGCATAAGCAGAAATTAGAGCAGGTGACCAAAAGCTTGGTCAAAGAGGCAGGTTTTAAGCCTTGAAGGAGGAAAGAGAGGTAGCGAGGTGGAAGGTTTAGGCACGGAATTTCAGAGCTTGGGGCCCAGGCAACAGAAGGCACGGCCACCAATGGTTGAGCGATTATAACCAGGGACGCGCAAGAGGGCAGAATTCGAGGAGTGCAGAGATCTCGGCGGGGTGGGGGGGGTGGGGGGGGAGGGATGTGGGGCTGGAGGAGATTACAGAGCTAGGGAGGGGTGAAGCCATGGAGGAGTTTGAAAATAAGGATGAGAATTTTGAAATCGAGGCGTTGATTAACCGTGAGCCAATGTAGGTCAGCGAGCACAGTGGTGATGGGTGAGCGGGACTTGGTGTGAGTTAGGACACGGGCTGCTGAGTTTTGGATTATCTCTAGTTTACGTTGGGTAGAATGTGGGAGGCCAGCCAGGAGTGCGTTGGAATAGTCAAGTCTAGAGGTAACAAAGGCATGGATGAGGGTTTCAGCAGCAGATGAGCTGAGGCAGGGGCGGAGATGGGCGATGTTACGGAGGTGGAAATAGGCGGTCTTAGACAGACAATGACAGACAGACAGATGGATAATGACAAACAGGCAGACAGGCAGAAATCAGCTCACTTCAGCTCATGAGTAAACTACTGCATGAAACGTTACTGGATGTGAACCTTAGTTTAGGGATGCTTAACTCTTTGTTGTTACATTGCTCTACCCACAGGTTTGGTGGTAACGTTGATCCATTGAAATCACTATGTTAAAATTATGTAAAGCAGTGTCATGACAAACTGTTACACATTGGGATGAAAGTACCCGAATTAATATGCAGGGTGATAATCGTTGCTATTACAAAGTTCCGACAGCACTGTTAAGAATCCTCAGTTATAGAGACCTCTTTATGTACACCTGTGAGGAGTTAACTCTATTCTGTATTTGCAGTGAAATCATTAACATGTCATGAACGCTGTCAGATAGAAGCCAGTGGAAGGATCTTCGAGTGTAAGTTGAGGGTAGGACAGTAGGTTAAACCACTGGGTACTGGCGAAATGGTCTGAAGTTCTGAGAAAAACCCTTTCTAAAGTAGCCAAAAAGAATTCAGACCAAGAAATTTGTTTTCATGCTAGAACATTCCACGAGTTCTTTCAAAAACCATGGCAATCAGACGAATTCTTATAGTCACGTCACACATTGAATGATATTTCCTTTAGAAATAATAAAAACCTTCTCTGGTCTCTCTCTTGGAGCATCAATGGGGGTAATTTTGGCTGGGCGGTGATCTGGGGGGACTGGATCCCTCGGCCATTGTAGATCCCACCTGATTTTCATCCCATTGATTCCAATGGAAATAAATATTTGGCGTGTTACAAGCGAGAAATAGACTGGGCCTAGTGTAAATAAACCCTTAGGTGTGAAATTGATGGGATTGAAGGCTGATAAATTAAGGAAGTGGCCCTAGAAATAATGGGTGCATTGGTGATCATTTTCCAACAGTCTATCGACTCTGGATCAGTTCCTATGGACTGGAGGGTAGCTAATGTAACACCACTTTTTAAAAAGGGAGGGAGAGAGAAAACGGGTAATTACAGACCGGTTAGCCTGCCATCAGTAGTGGGGAAAATGTTGGAATCAATTATTAAGGATGAAATAGCAACGCATTTGGAAAGCAGTGACAGGATCGGTCCAAGTCAACATGGATTTATGAAAGGGAAATCATGCTTGACAAATCTTCTGGAATTTATTGAGGATGTAACTAGCAGAGTGGACAATGGAGAACCAGTGGATGAGGTGTATTTAGACTTTCAAAAGGCTTTTGACAAGGTCCCACCCAAGAGATTGGTGTGCAAAATCAAAGCACATGATATTGGGAGTAATATACTGAGGTGGATAGAGAACTGGTTGGCAGACAGGAAGCAGAGAGTCGGGATAAACGGGTCCTTTTCAGAATGGCAGGCAGTGACTAGTGGAGTGCCGCAGGGCACAGTGCTGGGACCCCAGCTCTTTACAATATACATCAATTATTTTGATGAAGGAATTGAGTGTAATATCTCCAGGTTTGAAGATGACACTAAACTGGGAAGCGGTGTGAGCTGTGAGGAGGATGCTAATAGGCTGCAGGGTGACTTAGACAGGTTAGGTGAGTGGGCAAATGCATGGCAGATGCAGTATAATGTGGATAAATGTGAGGTTATCCACTTTGGGGGCAAAAATGCGAAGACAGAATATTATCTGAACGGTGGCAGATTCGGAAAAGGGGAGGTGCAACGAGACCTGGCTGTCATGGTTCATCAGTCATTGAAAGTTGGCATGCAGGCGGTGAAGAAGGCAAATGGTATGTTAGCCTTCATAGCTAGAGGATTTGAGTATAGGAGCAGGGAGGTCTTACTGCAGTTGTACAGGGCCTTGTTAAGGCCTCACCTGGAATATTGTGTTCAGTTTTGGTCTCCTAATCTGAGGAAGGACGTTCTTGCTATTGAGGGAATGCAGCGAAGGTTCACCAGACTGATTCCCGGGATGGCTGGACTGACATATGAGGAGAGACTGGATCAACTGGGCCTTTATACATTGGAGTTTAGAAGGATGAGAGGGGATCTCATAGAAACATATAAGATTCTGACGGGATGGGACAGGTTAGATGCAGGTAGAATGTTCCCGATGTTGGGGAAGTCCAGAACCAGAGGACACAGTCTTAGGATAAGGGGTAGGCCATTTAGGATTGAGATGAGGAGAAACTTCTTCACTTAGAGAGTTGTTAACCTGTGGAATTCCCTGCCGCAGAGAGTTGTTGATGCCAGTTCATTGGGTGTATTCAAGAGGGAGTTAGATGTGGCCCTTTCGGCTGAGGGGATCAAGGGGTATGGAGAGAAAGCAGGAAAGGGGTACTGAGGGAATGATCAGCCATGATCTCATTGAATGGTGGTGCAGGCTCGAAGGGCCGAATGGCCTACTCCTGCACCTATTTTCTATGTTTCCATGTTTCTATGTTTCTATGAGCTTGGCTTTGCACAATAGCGAATTGACCTTTGGACACGACTATTCCAACGCACTCCTGGCCTGCCTCCCATTTTCCACCCTCCATAAACTTGAGGTCATCCAAAGATCTGCTGCCTGTGTCCTAACCTGCACAAAGTCCTGTTCACCCATCAGCCCTGAGCTCGCTGACCTATCCGGCAACGATTCGATTTTAAAATTCCCATACTTGTTTTCAATTCCCTCCATGGCCTTGCCCCTCCCTATCTCCACCAGTCCTACAACCGTCAAAGATCTCTGCGGTCCTCCAATTTTGGCCTTTTGTGCACCCCAATTTTAATTGCTCCACCAATGGTGGCTGTGCCTTCAGCTGACTAGGCCCTAAGCTCTGGAATTTCCTCCCTATATCTCTCCGTATCTCTACCTCTCTTTCCTCCATTATGATGTTTCTTAAAACCTACCTCTTTGACCAAGTCTGCCTTAATATCTCCTCAGAGAGCTGTGGAAGCTGGGTCATTGAATAAATTTAAGGCAGAGATAGACAGTTTTTTAAACGATAAGGGAATAAGGGGTTATGGGGAGCGGGCAGGGAAGTGGAGCTGCGTCCATGATCGGATCAGCCATGATCGTATTAATTGGCAGAGCAGGCTCGAGGGGCCGTATGGTCTACTCCTGCTCCTAATTCTTTTGTTCTTATGTTTATGAGGCTTGGCGTCAAATTTTGATGACGCTCCTGTGAAGCACCTTGGGACGTTTTACTACGTTAAAGGCAATGTATAAATACATGTTGTTGTTGTTCAATGGAAATAAAAATGGGGAGTGATGGGCTACCGACTTGCTATCACCCGCGTTACACTATTGCACAAAGTCCAGATCACCCTGTTGTTTGCTACTTCTGGCAAACACGTAAATGTTTGTTTTTGCAAAGTGTTGACAATTCTCTCATAAATATTGAATGGGAGAACTTGTCCAGCGAAGTTGTGTCCTCTAACTGATCACAAAATGTTCCCCCTTGACACGTTGAGCTGGGTTCTGTTTCTGATCATTTTTCAGAATACTTGTGCAAAAACGAAGTCAGAAGACAGAGGAGAGCGTTAAATCTACAGCGACAATATTCTGGAAAATGTGAGTCTCGACGAACGCACTGAACTCTAATTCTTCATTTCTCTTTAATACTGTTTTAAAATGACATGCAAACAATGATCTTTTCCATTGGTGTAACTACGTCTGATAATCCCAAGAACCGTACCAATCTGCTCTCCATATTATAAAAAGGATATTGAGGCACTTGAGAAGGTGCAAAAAAGATCGGGGCTGATCTGCATCCTAAGTGCATCCACCTGCCTTAGCTCCATATCCTTTTATAAACTTATCGAGCAAAAATCTGTCACTCCCAGATGTATAATTATTAATTGAACTAGCATCTGAATCCTGTTTGTATGTCGTGTAGGACTGGAGTGCATCATCACCCCTGGCAACCAAATTTTAATTTGAACCAAGTTTACTGTCAAAAGGTTGATTTGTTTAATTTGTCGGTTTTAGTGCCCCCCTTTAATCAGGGGGCACTTGAGTATTGTTTGCAACAAAATAGTTGTAGGTCGTGTCGCTGGTTCCAGCCTGGAATGCGCTGGGCAGTTATTATTACGCTGCCGTTTCTTGTCTCACTTCCTGCAGTGAGCGAGTACTCCGACAAAACACTGCACAAATGCTGCAAGGACGGTGTCACCAACATATTAATTCAGCTCAGCTGTGAGGAGCGAGCAAGGCGGGTCAAGGAGAAGGCGTGCCGCCTGGTTTTCCAGACTTGCTGCGACTATGGGGTGGAGTTGAGGAAGAATCAGTCGCTGAAGACGGATTCAATAGCAAGAGGTAAGAGATGCCTGGCTGCAGCCACATTGGCATGGAGACAATCTTGGTCATGCTTCACAATATTTTCACATGGTCCCGCAATTGAGCCATACTCACTCAGCGAGGCAGTTGAATTAATTCACAAATACACAAATACACAAATAAACAAATACAACTGCACAAATCACTGAAAGTAGCGACGCAGGTTAACAAGGCCATAACGAAAGCAAACCAAGCACCAGGGCTTATTTCTGGAGGGATAGAATAGAGAAGTAGGGAAGTTATGCTCAACCTGTATGGAACCTTGGTTGGATCACATTTGGAGTACTGAGTCGAATTCTGTTCGCCATATAATAAAAAGGATATAGAGGCACTGGAGAGGGTGCAGAGAAGATTTACAAGGATGGTACCAGAAAGGTGAGGTTATACATATCAGGAAAGGATGAAAAAAGATGGCTGAGGGGTGAACTAATAGGGGTCTTTAAAATTATGAAAGGTTTTGTTAGAGTGGATACAGAATGTTTCCAATTGTGGGGAAGAGCATAACTAGAGGCCATCAATATAAGATAGTCACCAAGAAATAAATAGGGGAAAGGTGACTGGATGTGGGCGGGGTGGAGGGGGAGGCCCACCTGATATCCAGTTCTCATCATCATCATAGGCGGTCCCTCTAACGAGGATGACTTGCTTCCACGAGTTCGCAGATGTTTCAATGAAGGACCCGATGTTCCAGGTCCTGAACTCCAATTGAAGGGTGGAAGATGCCTGTGCGTGGATTTTTTTAACGTGTGGTGATCGTTGCACACCAGCCACCACACGGGTTTGACAGAGCTCGGCCTTTATCCAGTGGTAAAGGTTAACCAGGACGACTGGAGACCTGCTCTGCTGCACGGACCAAGTGCACGCACACATCGCAGTGTGGGCTGGTCCGTGCTGCCCCTGGGCCCTCGGCTCTTCTGGGCCCCGTACCCTCATTGCCGCATCTCTGCCACGATCCCTCACCGCTCCTCCGCCACAAAAACACTCGCCACACCTCCGCCACAATCTCCGCCGCTCCTCCGCCACAAAAACACTCGCCACACCTCCGCCACAATCTCCGCCGCTCCTCCGCCACAAAAACACTCGCCACACCTCCGCCACAATCTCCGACGCTCCTCCGCCACAAAAACACTCGCCACACCTCCGCCACAATCTCCCGCCGCTCCTCCGCCACAAAAACACTCACCGCACCTCCACCACGATCTCCCGCCACTCCTCCGCCACAAACACTCGCCACACCTCCGCCATGATCCCTCACCGCTCCTCCGCCACAAAAACACTCGCCACACCTCCGCCACAATCTCCCGCCGCTCCTCCGCCACAAAAACACTCACCACACCTCCGCCACAATCTCCCGCCGCTCCTCCGCCACAAAAACACTCACCACACCTCCGCCACAATCTCCCGCCGCTCCTCCGCCACAAAAACACTCGCCACACCTCCGCCACGATCCCTCACCGCTCCTCCGCCACAAAAACACTCGCCACACCTCCGCCACAATCTCCCGCCGCTCCTCCGCCACAAAAACACTCACCACACCTCCGCCACGATCCCTCACCGCTCCTCCGCCACAAAAACACTCGCCACACCGCCGCCACGATCCCTCACCGCTCCTCCGCCACAAAAACACTCGCCACACCGCCGCCACAATCTCCCGCCGCTCCTCCGCCACAAAAACACTCGCCACACCTCCGCCACGATCCCTCACCGCTCCTCCGCCACAAAAACACTCGCCACACCGCCGCCACGATCCCTCACCGCTCCTCCGCCACAAAAACACTCGCCACACCGCCGCCACAATCTCCCGCCGCTCCTCCGCCACAAAAACACTCGCCGCACCGCCGCCACAATCTCCCGCCGCTCCTCCGCCACAAAAACACTCACCACACCTCCGCCACAATCTCCCGCCGCTCCTCCGCCACAAACATTCGCCGCACTTCCGCCACGATCACCCACCAAATCTCAGCCACGATCCCTCATCACTCCTCCGCCCTGATCTCTCGCCGCTCCTCCGCCCTGATCACTCGTCGCAAGTCCGCCCCGACCTTCCCGCTCCTCTGCTGTACCAGGGCCCCGCCGATGCTCCGGCCCACGCTCCAAACAGTGACCTGGGTCCTGATGACATCACACAGTCGCCCACCTCAAAGCCGTCGCACATTTGTGTCAGCTCGCGCTGGAAGCTGCAGTGGCTTGCTCCAGCTCTTTTTATAGCTCCGACCTGCGGAGATGTTCTCTCGCCGGTCGGGGTGGCCCAGGATGGGTATCCAGTTCTATAATGAAGGCAATGGACGTATCACGAGAAACCGATGGGATACATGGCGCTGTGCGTCCCCTGCCCGTGCCTAGTTTCACCGCACTGACTCCGAGTGGCGTACAGCCCGAGCTGCCATGACCTCGCTAGCGAGGGCATAATCCAGGCGTGAATGTGAAGAGCAGGCTCTGGACTTTGCGTGGGATCGCAGCACAGCCCTCTGAGCGTGGAGAGGCACCGCCGTTTACGTTAGCTGTTGAGCAGGACTAGGTCTTCCTTCACCAGGGTAGAAATGCGACTTGAGTTGTTGCACCGAATGGGCGGCAGCCTATTCACCACCCGATACATTCCATGCCAGTGTTCAGTTCCATTGCCTTCAGCACTGATGCACAGTGCTGCTTCTGTTTCTGCAATGCTGTTTTCCCAACACGAATTGATCAGTGGTCATCCCAAACAACACAGAAAGAGGGGTGCCCCTTTTAAACATAAGAACATAAGAAATAGGAGCAGGAGTAGGCCATTTGGCCCCTCGAGCCTGCTCCGCCATTCAATAAGACCATGGCTGATCATCGACCTCAACTCCACTTCCCTGTTCGCTTCCCATAACCCTTGACTCCCTTATTGTTCAAAAATCTGTCTATCTCCACCTTAAATATATTCAATGACCCAGCCTCCACAGCTCTCTGGGGGAGAGAATTCCAAAGATTCACGACCCTCTGAGAGAAGAAATTCCTCCTCATCTCCGTTTTAAATGGGCGACCCCTTATTCTGAAACTATGCCCCCTAGTTCTAGGTTCCCCCACGAGGGGAAACATCCTCTCTGCATCTACCCTGTCCAGCCCCCTCAGAAACTTAAGACGTTTCAATAAGATCATCTCTTAGAAACATAGAAATTTACAGCACAGAAGGAGGCCTTTTCGGCCCATCGTGTCCGCGCCGGCCGACAAAGAGCCACACAGCCCTTGGTCAGCAGCCCTAAAGATTACATATAAACCTATGAACAACGACGGAAAGGCAAAGAGCACCCAGCCCGCCTCACACAACTACGACACCCCTTATATTCTTCTAAACTCCAATGAGTAGAGGCCAAACTGCCCAACCTTTCTTCATAAGTCAACCCCCTTCATCTCAGGAATCAACCTTCTCTGAACTGCCTCCATTGCAAATATATCCTTCCTTAAATAAGGAGACCAAAACTGTACAGTACTCCAAAGACCCAAATAAGATTAAAACGGTGCAGAGAAAAGGGATAGATCAGGCTGAATGGATGGGGAGGTGTATGTTTAATTTGTGGCAGTGATGTTTGTAATGTATTTGCTTCATGTGTTCTTTGGTTCAGAATTCACAGCAACACATTGCTATTAAGAACTAGTTGGTTTATTAACAAAGGTTTAACAATCACACTACACATTACCAGTTCATCCACCAGGCTCACCACTACATACCTCATCGTGGATGGCCAGGACCCAACTGACTGGGGTTTTATTGGGTCTTGTGAACATCATGTGACTGGCTAAACTCTTTTTGTTGCAAAACAAACTAAACAATTACATCAAGTGCCCCCTGATTAAAGCGGGGAGGGGGTGGGGTGGGGGTTGCAGCCCAGAGAACAAACACTCCAAACCCTTTTCAAGTGCCCTTTTTTTTTGTTTTTTGGGGGAGTTTTTTGGGGCACTAAAAAATAGAAATTATACAGGTGCCTCCTGGCTAAAAGGGAGTGGGGGGGGGGGGCACTAAAACCCGGCAATAAAACAAATTAAACTTTAAAACGTATAAAATCAAAATAAAATTTGGTTGCCAGGGTTAACGATGCACTCCAGTCCCTCCGGCGCCCACCTCTGGCGGAAGGCCGCGAGCGTACTGGTGGACACTGCATGCTCCATCTCCAGGGACACCCTGGCTCGGATGTACGTGCGGAAGAGAGGCAGGCAGTCAGGCTGAACGACCCCCTCGACCGCCCGCTGCCTGGACCGGCTGATGGCCCCCTTGGCCGTGCCCAGGAGCAGTCCTACGAGGAGGCCCTCGGACTTACCCGCTCCCCTCTGCACAGGGTGCCCAAAGATCAGGAGTGTGGGACTGAAGTGCAGCCAGAAATTGAGGAGCAGCCCCTTTAAATAATAAAACAGGGGCTGCAACCTCGTGCATTCAATAAAAACATGGAACACGGATTCCTCCAGACCGCAGGAATTGCAGGCGGCCTGGGAGCCCGTGAACAGATCTACAAACCTGTGAGCATACTCACAGGTGCATACATTACAACGTTTGAATTCAACAGACAGGCTGCCTATCTCCAACATATTTGTGCATTTTGTAAAGAGAACACTGTTAGAAAAGTACAATTTATTGTATAATGGGACTTTTTTCTTAAAATAATTCCTGCACAAGATTGACTAAATTGGGGGGGCAGTTAGGGGAAGAGGGTGGAGTCACACGTTTCTTGCTTATCTGCTTCTGTGATGTCTAACTGTTAACTGTGCAGGTACACAATAGCTGGCTTGTGTGGAAAAATTGTGGTTGGGTGAAGAAGGGTGGGAGCAGGCTCGTGTGGAGCATAAACACTGACATGGACCTGTTGGGCTCAATGGCCTGTGTTTCAGTGCTGCAGGTTCTATGTAACATCTGCCTTTAAGCAGAACAGAATAATAATAAGCGGGGTGTATAACAGATGGCTGAGGATATACCATCCCTTTAGTGCTACCAAAAATAATACCTTGTATTTCTCTTGCACCTTTAACATATTAAAACATAGCAAAGTGCTTCACAGGAGAGATTATCAAACAGAATTTGACACCAAGTCTCATAAGAGGATATTAGGGCAGGTGAGCAAAAGTTCCGTCAGAGAGATTGGAGAGAGGTAGAGAGGTTTAGGGAGAGGATTCTCGAGCTTAGGGCCTAGGCAACGGAAGGCACGGCCACCAATGGTGAAGCGATTAAAGTCAGGGATGCTCAAGAGTCCAGAATTGGAGGAGCGCAGAAATCTCGGGAGGTTGTAGGGCTGGAGGAGATTACAGACAAAGGGAGGGGCGAGGGCCATAGAGGGATTTAAACAGGAGGATGAGAATTGTAGGGGTAGAGGAGGTTACAGAGATGGGGAGGGGGCGAGGGCCATGGAGGGATTTGAACAGGAGGATGAGAATTGTAGGGGCTGGAGGAGGTTAAAGAGATAGGGAGGGGGCGAGGGCCATGGAGGGATTTGAACAGGAGGATGAGAATTGTAGGGGCTGGAGGAGGTTACAGAGATAGGGAGGGGGTGAGGACCATGGAGGGATTTGAACACAAGGATGAGAATTGTAGGGGTTAGAGGAGGTTACAGAGATAGGGAGGGGGTGAAGACCATGGAGGGATTTGAACACAAGGATGACAATTGTAGGAGCTGGAGGAGATTACAGAGATAGGGAGGGGGCGAGGGCCATGGAGGGATTTGAGCAGGAGGATGAGAATTCTAGTAGCTGGAGGGGGTTACAGAGATAGGGAGGGGGTGAGGATCATGGAGGGATTTGAACAGGAGGATGAGAATTGTAGGAGCTGGAGGAGGTTACAGAGATAGGGAGGGGGTGAGGACCATGGAGGGATTTGAACAGGAGGATGAGAATTGTAGGAGCTGGAGGAGGTTACAGAGATAGGAAGGGGGCGAGGACCATGGAGGGATTTGAACAGGAGGATGAGAATTGTAGGGGCTGGAGGAGTTTACAGAGATAGAGGGGGCGAGGGCCATGGAGGAATTTGAACAGGAGGATGAGAATTGTAGGAGCTGGAGGAGGTTACAGAGATAGGGAGGGGGTGAGGACCATGGAGGGATTTGAACAGGAGGATGAGAATTGTAGGGGCTGGAGGAGTTTACAGAGATAAAGAGGGGCGAGGGTCATGGAGGAATTTGAACAGGAGGATGAGAATTGTAGGAGCTGGAGGAGGTTACAGAGATAAAGAGGGGCGAGGGCCATGGAGGGATTTGAACAGGAGGATGAGAATTTTAAAATCGAGGCATTGCTCAACCGGAGCCAATGAAGGTCAGCACAAGACAGATTTATACCCCCGACTTTTTAAGATGTGGTTGCCGTTTAATTTCCCGTGGGGAGAATAGTGGGTGTGCGGCCTATTTGTAACAGGGCTGATGTGAACACTGACATGTTTTCTTGCCCGATTCCAGCTGCCATGCATACAGATGAGGAATTTTTCGATGAAACCGCCATCCATGTTCGCAGCCAGTTTCCACAGAGCTGGTTGTGGAAAACATTCGAGGTCTCAAGCGAGGGCGATCACAAGTAAGATGGTCTCTCGAGATGGCACTGAGGCAAATATAACCGGCTTTACGTCAAAGACAAAGCTCGTAGTTACCGACAGCATCATGATTGTTAATTGCTGCATATGTACACTGCTCAATAGGTAATATCTATGTCACATCACTAAAAGTGGCGACACAGGTTAGCAAGGCCAGAAAGAAGCAAACCAGACACTAGGGTTTATTTCAAGAGGTATAGAATTGAAAAGTAGGGAAATTATGCTAAACCTGTATCGAATTTCGGTTAGACCACACTTAGAGTACTGTGCACAGTTCTGGTTGCCATATTATAAAAAGGATATAGAGGCACTGGAGCGGGTGCAGAGAAGATTTACAAGGATGATACCAGAAATGCGAAGGTATACATACCAGGAAAAGATGAACAGGTTTCTTTTCTCTTGAAAAAAATAAGGCTGAGGGGTGACCTAATAGAGTTCTTTAAAATGATGAAATGTTTTGATAGAGTGGATATAGAGAGAATGTTTCCACTTGTGGGGAAGAGCATAACTAGAGGCCATCAATATAAGATAGTCACCAAGAAATCCAATAGGGAATTCAGAAGAAACTTCTTTACCCAGAGAATGGTGAGAATGTGGACCTCGCTGCCACAGGGAGTGGTTGAAGTGAATAGTATCGATTTATTTAAGGGGAGGCTAGACAAGTATATGAGGGCGAAGGGAATAGAGGGTTATGCTGATAGATTTAGATGAGGAAAGAGGGGAGGAGGCTCGAGTGGAGCATAAACGCCAGCATGGACTGGTTGGGCCGAATGGCCTGTTTCTGTGTCGTGTATCCGATGTAATATGTGACACATGAGAGAGAGATTTAGAAAGAATAATGGGCAAGAGGCATTTATTGCAAGAAATGAGCAAATTCAGGGTTCACATATAGAATATTCCGCACAATCACCACAAGGCAATCATTGCATTGCAAAAGTCGGGAAGTTATGCTAAACCTATATAAAACAATAGGTCGGTCACAGCTGCAGCACCATGCCCAATTCTGGGCACCACACTTTAAGAAGGACGTGAAGGCTTTGGAGGGGGTGCAGAAGAGATTTACAAGAATGGTTCCAGGGATGAGAGATTACAGTTATGTTGATAGACTGGAGAAGCTGGGGTTGTTCTCCTTAGAGCAGAGAAGGCTAAGGGGAGATTGACAGAGGTGTTCAAAATCACGATAAAGCTTTAGCTAGAGTAAATAAAGAGACACAATTTCGAGTGGCAGAAAGGTCGATAACAAGAGGTCACAGATTTAAGACGATTGGCAAAAGAGCCAGAGGCGACATGAGGAAAAACCTTTTTACGCAGCGAGTGGTTAGGGTTTGGAATGCACTGCCTGATAGGGTGCTGGATCAATAGTAGGCTCAAAAGGGAATTGGATAGATACTTGAAGGAGAAAAAATTTCAGGGATTTAGGGAAAGAGCGGGGGGAATGGGATTAGCTGGATTGCTCTCCCGCAGACTCGATGGGCCGAATGGCCCTCTTCTGTGCTGTACTTTCTGCGATTCTACGATTTAAAGTCAAGAAGATGCTGCACGAAGGGAATTTGAACCAAGTATAACTTTGATGCAACCGTCCAAGTATCTATGGATTATGGTCTGACAATAAACCTCATGTCCTGAACTCTTTCAAGATGAGCACCCTCAAGTGAAGCTTAATGACTGAACCACACAGGATAGGAGGTTGCAGCTGGCTTTTGCGGCCCCAGTTGAGTCAACGCAGTGCAACGGCTTGGCAAGGAGAGCTGTGGTGGGTCGACACTCTCTCGCCCTGTGGAGGTGACCATCAAGCCAGTGTCTGCACTCTGGTTGTTGCTTCATGTTCGCTATCGGAAAGCGCAGAAATAGGACGGAGATCGGCTCTGGTGACCGGTACACTCAATGGGGGGGTGAAATTGGACATGGGCTGGGGGAATCTCAATGGCCTCCCGTGATGTGCCCCGCCCAATATTCAGTCCCCTTGACTTCAATAAAACCGACCCATTATCATCATAAGCAGTCCCTCGAATCGAGGATGACTTGCTTCCACGTCAAAAAGTTCACGGGTGTTTCAATGAAGGACCTAAAATTCCAGAACTAAATCCTGAAGGGTGGAAGATGCCTGTGCGTGGATTTTTTTAAACGTAGGGTGACCGTTGCACACCAGCCACCACACGGGCTTGACAGAGCTCGGTCTTGATCCAGTGGCAAGGATTAACCAGGACGACTGGAGACCAGCTCTGCTGCACGGACCTAGTGCGCACACATATCGCAGTGTGGGCTGGGCCCGTGCTGCCCCTGGGCCCTCACCTCTTCTGGGCCCCGAACTCACGCCTCTCCTGGGCCCCGATCACATTGCTCTACATTCTCTCGCCGCTCCTTCGCCCCGACCGCACTGTTCCTGTTGTACCTGCCCACGCTCCAATCACCGACTTGGACCTTGGTGACCTCCCTCTTCACTGCCGTTGCTCTCCTACTCCAGCACGTGCTGCTCCTTCCGTTCCCCGTCCTGCTCTGATGGTGCTTGCAGGCCAGGAGCCGCACAGACTGCGAGGCCAGGCCTGTCGTATGACGATTGGCAACTGTGATTCTGTCTGTTTTGTATCGCCCCCCCCACCCCCATCTCCAATTGTACCTCCGAGTCGCATTGTATCTGTGAGCATGGTAAGCTCGGAGGTGGGATAGCTGTGCTTCCTGGGTACTGCTCTTGGGCAGCAGCACAATACAGGCATTATCGGACTGATATATGCCCTGCCCAATATTCAAATATATTGCCCCCAGGGGAACTGAATATCACACCGGGGGTATAAACCACTGCTGATTCAATAACATTCGCTGTGTTACTTTCGAATTTAATTAAATTATTTTTCTTCTGCTCCCCAATTTATTCTTCAGGATAAAAAATTACATTCCCGATTCTATAACCACATGGGAGATTCAGGCAGTTGGCATGTTTGCAAATAAAGGTAACGTTTCTTCAACTGAATATTGATGAAGTATGCTGGCTGGTTTATAGACTTTTCTTAATGTGATAAGCTCTTGCTGTACAAATGGGACATTGCAAATGCCTTTTGTGAATACAGGTTGAACCTCCCTTTATCTGGAGCCCTCGGCACCCGGCCTGTTCTGGATAAGGGATTTTTCTGGACGAGGGGAGGTTATGTTAAATTGGATGGTACAGGTACTGAGCAAGGGGATACCAAGGCTGTCTGGCTTGGGGCTGGGAGTGCGGCAGAGGGGTGGGGGGAGGGGTGGGGGCAGTGGATCGCGGGGTCAGGCCAGCGATTGCGGGAGTCGGCAGCGAGGAAGGACTTCAATTTGTTCATTTTGTTCATGTTGGAGTTCGGCGCATGCGCCACCTGGTGGCCGGGAATGGTTCTGGACGAGGGGTGGTTCCCAGATAAGGGAGTTCTGGATAAGGGAGGTTCAACCTGTACTTCTTCCGATCAGCACTTGTTGCAAAATTAGAAATAGTCACCAACAGAAAATATTGGACTTCAGGGCCCCTACAGGCACGTACGAGATGCACATAGAAAATAGGTAGAAAATAGGTGCAGGAGCAGGCCATTCAGCCCTTCTAGCCTGTTCCAGGTTTAGGTAAACACTGTGCTTGCGCTGAAACACGGAACTTGTGATCCACCTAGAATTCTCTTGACAGACTGTATGCAGCCAAAGGTAACGGGCCTCCGTGGGCGGAGAGCTGGGCTATTTGCCCAACTCCTGCCCAATGAATACCGGTGAAAATCTTATGCCGGGTGAATGGGAAAACCCCCAGTTTGATTGGTTGGGCCAACCCACGTGATCCCAGAGATCCGTATGAGGCCCATACGCTCCTGGGATATGTGGGCCTCTGCGAAGACCTTCGCATAGAGCCCCAGGACCGCAGGTCGCCGAACACTCCGGGACCACCAGATACTTTCGTAGACATTTTTGCCGTCGGGGACATCCTGCCTGCGGGAAGCCTCCGACTGCAAACTCTGGTCCGTTTATGGTCTGAGAAATATTGGTTCAAATAGGGGCCGTCACAATTCTTCACTACACAGCACCCCAAATGTCTTCTGTTATCAAGAGGTTGATGGGGTGAAGGATGGGCGGAGGCTCGTGTGGAGCATCAACACCGGCACGGACTAGTTGGGCCGAATGGCCTGTTTCTGTGCTATCGACTTGATGTCATTCTCTGTAATGTTGGGGTAAAAAAAAATCACCTTAGGCAGTAGAGCAAATCTAGCGGGATTGTATCGAGCGCCTGTTATATTCCCCGCCCGATATTCAAACCCATTGCCTCAACAGAGCTCCGTGTTAAGCGGCTGTATTAAAGATGTGATCATCAACATCATAGGCAGTCCCTCAGAATCGAGGAAGACTTGCTTCCACTCTTAACATGAGTCCTTAAGTGGCTTAACATGAGTCCAATATGGGAACCACAGTCTCTGTCACAGGTCGGACAGAGGGAAGAGGTGGGTGGGACTGGTTTGCCGCATGCTCTTTCTGCTGCCTGCGCTTGATTTCTGCATGCTCTCGGTGACGAGACTCGAGGAACTCAGCGCCCTCCCGGGTGCACTTCCTCCACTTAGGATGGTCTTTAGCCAGGGACTCCCAGGTGTCGGTGGGGATGTTGCACTTTATCAGAGAGGCTTTGAGGGCATCCTTGTAATGTTTCCACTGCCCACCTTTGGCTCGTTTGCCGCGAAGGAGTTCCGAGTACAGCGCTTGCTTTGGGAGTCTCGTGTCTGGCATGCAAACAATGTGGCCTGCCCAGCGGAGCTGATCAAGTGTGGTCAGTGCTTCAATGCTGGGGATGTTGACCTGGACAAGGACCTAATGTTGGTGCGTCTATCCTCCCAGGGGATTTGTAGGATCTTGCAGAGACATCGTTGGTGGTATTTCTCCAGCGACTTGAGGTGTCTACTGTACATGGGATACTGCTTGCTTAGCTCTGCTGCTTAAGGCAAAGTTCTGTATAAATGACTTAATATATAAATGACTTTGACAACTACAAATTGAAGTAGAATAAAATAATGTTTTAAAAACTGGAAATGTACAACATGCCAATCAAATAACCCAAACAACTGCTGAATGGTCCTTTTCGAAAGAGTGGTCTGGGGTATGAGGTAAAATAAGGTTTGTACTCAAAAGTCATCATTTGTAAATGGAGCTAATGATCTTTCACAAAACTCATGGAAAGAAAGTATTGTGTAGTGGAAGCATGAGGAGATTTGGGGCTTTGGAAATTTATATATTCTGCATTTCCTTTACCACGATCAAGGAAGAAAGACTTGAATTATTATAACTTACATTCGCTGTGATGGTGATCTGGGGCTTGCTGTAGTATTTGTGCATTCAGTTATTATAACTGAACACCATTACCATCACCACCGCTCAGGCGAGTCACATTGTCCGCATGCCCGACACAAGACTCCCAAAGCAAGCGCTCTACTCGGAGCTTCGACATGGCAAGCGAGCCCCAGGTGGGCAGAGGAAACGTTTCAAGGACACCCTCAAAGCCTCCTTGATAAAGTGCAACATCCCCACCGACTCCTGGGAATCCCTGGTCCAAGACCGCCCAAAGTGGAGGAATGGCGCTGAGTTCCTCGAGTCCCATCGCTGAGAACAAGCAGAAACCAAGCGCAGACAGCGGAAGGTGCGGCAAACCAGACTCCCCACCCACCCTTTCCCTCAACCACTGTCTGCCCCACCTGTGGCAGAGATTGTAATTCCTGTATTGGACTGTAGTCATCTGAGAACTCACTTAAAGTGGAAGCAAGTCTTCCTCGACTCCGAGGGACTGCCTATGATGATGATAGGCAGTAACAATAACCCTTAACAAAATAGTTCCATGCTTATAAGGTGAGTATCAAACATGCGGATCTTATTACCTAATGCTGAGAATTATAAATAAGCACCGAATTTAACAAAACAATAAAACCGTTTTATTGATGAGAAAAACAAGGCTAATCATTTTCTCGATGTTTTGACGTTAAGGATTCTGTGTTGCGGAACCTAAGAAGATGAAAGTGTTCAGGCCGTTTTTTATCTCCATGAGGCTACCTTATTCTGTCAAAAGGCACGAGCAGCTGAATGTGAGAGCAATCTTGTACAATTACCTGGACCAGGACCTAGAGGTAAGACAATGCTGGAAGCAACTTACTTCACTAGCTCGAGCCCCTTGTATCAAACTGTAATGGCACGCGGTACGTATGCAGGAGGCCTATTGCTGAATCTCGGTGCATATATGTTCATGTACACTGTTTATGTCCATTGTGCCTTGGAAGTCTAGCACTAGGGGATCACAGGCTCAGAATAAGGAGTCGGCCATTTTAAACTGAGATGAGGAGGAATGTCTTCTCTCAGAGGATTGTGAATCTTTGGAATTCTCTAATCCAGAGGGCTGTGGATGCTCAGTCTTTGAGTATATTCAAGACTGAGATCGCTAGATTTTTGGATACTAAGGGAATTAAGGGATATGCGGATAGTGCGGGAAGATGGAGTTGAGGTAGAAGATCAACCATGATATTGAATGGTGGAATGGCTTGAGGGGCCGAATGGCAGACCCCTGCTCCAATTCTTATGTTCTTATGTACCCTAATGGGTATCCATTGGCAATCTCCTTTCCCAGATGAAAGCAAGGATTCTTCTGGTTACTTTAGGCAATGGCAACTGCATATATATATATATAATATATATATAAAAATTAATATCCTTATATACAAAAATTTCTGTTCCCCATTTCCAGCAAATTAGTAAACATGGTTAAATGTCATGAAAAGTAGTGATGCATGTTAACAAGGTCATGGAAATGCAAACAAAGCACTGAGTTACATTTCTAGAGGGATAGAATTGAAAAGCAGTGACATTATATTAACTTGTGTAATGTATTTGCTTCATGGGTTCTTTGCTTAAGAATTCATAGCAACACATTGCTATTAAGAACTAGTTGGGTTTTTAACAAAGGTTTAACAATCACACTACACATTATCAGTTCATCCACGAGGCTCACAACTGCATACCTCATCGTGGATGACCTCGACCCAACTGACTGGGGTTTTATTGGGTCTTGTGAACATCACATAGAAACATAGAAAATAGGTGCAGGAGTAGGCTATCGGCCCTTCGAGCCTGCACCACCATTCAATAAGATCATGGCTGATCATTCCCTCAGTACCACTTTCCTGCGTTCTCTCCATACCCCTTGATCCCTTTAGCCGTAAGGGCCACATCTAACTCACTCTTGAATATATCCAACGAACTGGCATCAACAACTCTTTGCGTAGAGAATTCCACAGGTTAACAACTCTCTGAGTGAAGAAGTTTCTCCTCATCTCAGTCCTAAATGGCTTACCCCTTATCTTTAGACTGTGTCCCCTGGTTCTGGACTTCCCCAACATCGGGAACATTCGTCCTGCATCTAACCTGTCCAGTCCCGTCAGAATTTTATATGTTTCTATGAAATCCCCTCTCATCCTTCTAAACTCCAGTGAATAAAGACCCAGTTGATCCAATCTCTCCTCATATGTCAGTCCCACCATCCTGGGAATCAGTCTGGTGAACCTTCGCTGCACTCCCTCAAAAGCAAGAACGTCCTTCCTCAGATTAGGAGACCAAAACTGAACACACTATTCCAGGTGAGGCCTCACCAAGGCCCTGTACAGCTGCAGCAAGACCTCCCTGCTCCTATACTCAAATACCCTAGCTATGAAGGGCCAACATGCCATTTGCTTTCTTCACCGCCTGTTGTACCTGCATGCCAACTTTCAATGACTGATGTACCATGACACCCAGGTCTCGTTGCACCTCCCCTTTTCCTAATCTGCCACCATTCATTTAATATTCTGCCTTTGTGTTTTTGCCACCAAAGTGGATAACCTCACATTTATCCACATTATACTGCATCTGCCATGCATTTGCCCACTCACCTAACCTGTCTAAGTCACCCTGCAGCCTATTAGCATCCTCCTCACAGCTCACACCGCCACCCAGCTGATATCATCTGCAAACTTGGAGATATTACACTCAATTCCTTCATCTAAATCATTGATGTATATTGTAAATAGCTGGGGTTCCAGCACTGAGCCCTGTGGCACCCCACTAGTCACTGCCTGCCATTCTGAAAAGGACCCGTTTATCCCAACTCTCTGCTTCCTGTCTGCAAACCAGTTCTCTATCCACGTCAGTACATTACCCCCAATACCATGTGCTTTAATTTTGCACACCAATCTCTTGTGTGGGACCTTGTCAAGAGCCTTTTGAAAGTCCAAATACACCACATCCACTGGTTCTTCCTTGTCCACTATACTAGTTAGATCCTCAAAAAATTCTGGAAGATTTGTCAAGCAGGATTTCCCTTTCATAAATCCATGCTGGCTTGGACCGATCCAGTTACTCATGATGCAATGGCTCTACAAGCATACTCACAGGTGCATGCATTACACCTTGGTTAGACCACACTTGGAGTACTGTGAACAGTTCTGGTCTCCATATTATATAAAGGATATGGAGGCACCGGAGAAGGTGCAAAAGAGATTCAAAAGGATGATACCGGAACTGAGACGTTATAACTATCAGGGAAACTTGAACAGGCTGGGGCTCTTGTTCCCACTTCCAGATCAAATTTCAGTTCTCAGCATGTTAATGAAAGGATTCATTTGCAGGGCTATGGGGAAAGGGTAGAGGAGTTGGACTAATTAGATCACTCTTTCAAAGGCACGACGGGCCAAATGGCCTCCTTCTGTGCTGTAAAATTCAATGATATTGGTGTTCTTGTTTGATTAAAGCTGGTTCATGCCACCATTAAAATAGTTAAAAAAGCAACAAAAAATGCTGCCACGTGCTGAGAAATAGACAATAAGGGAAAATTTGCAGTCGGAGGCTTCCTGCGGGCGGATGCCATCGATGTGCAAAAGATCTACAGATTTACCTGGTGGTCCAGGAGGTACGGCGTTTGTCGCTCTTGGGCCTCTCCGGGTACCCGTGGGTAGAGGCCCACGCATCTCAGGGACGCAGGCGGTTCGCAAGCGCCCCTGGGATCACATGGGCCGGCCCAACCAATCAAAGAAGGGGAATCCACATTCACACTTATGGTGATTCCGTTTGTACGGAACTCCCATAGTTATGAATGGGGATCGCTTAAAAAATACACAACACATAAAATAAATTGAAAAAACATTACGGGCTAGAAATTCGTCAGCCTAACACACGTTTCAACACAATTTTTTTGCGTTAAAAGTGCTACTTTGTCGTTAAAACAAGCTTCACAAAGTTCCCCAAAGGTTAAGAATGGCGGTTTCGAAATATCGCCGAAAAGCGGCTCGCCAAGGTGCAACGCGAAAAAATATCGCAAATTCAGCCCCAATGTTTATTTCACCAGACTCCATCAGCCAATACATTCAAATTATTGGCTCCAAAACATAAATTTACACAGAAAATTTGCCCTTCATTTGTCAGTGTTTTTTTTGTCACGCTCTTTCAATGTGTTTTGGGCTATCTTTGTTACTGCCAGCACTGGCATGATAAGATAATAGCAGAGAGAAGGGAGCAAAGAGCAATCTACCTTTCCCAGCCCTGGTCTCCAATTTAAACTACATCGGTCAGCACAGTTCTGTAATATAATGGCCCCGAAATTCCGGCCGCCCTGGGTCCGTACGGAGTGTGTACAGACCCGGGAAGGCATTGGAGAAGCGGTTTTCGACGCGCAATGTGCATGCGCTGAAAACCGGCTTTTCTGATCTGTCAAGTTTCTGGTTTGACACATCGCATCATCCTCGGGGAGAAATACATTCCCACGGTGGAGATTGGGCTATTTGTCTGTCTCTTGCCCAGCAAATGTCCTTAAAACTCTTGCACCTGGTAAAAGCAGGCGCATAGGCTACTTTTACCAGTGTAAGAGTTTAAAAACGTATCAAAAACATATTAAAATAAAATGTAAAAAAAAAACATATTTATGTTAAAAACCCTGCCAACTCAGATAATTTAATTTTAAACCATAATTAAAACTTTTTTACAAAATCGGCAAAGATTTTTTTTTCACAAGCATTTCAATCAACTTTAATTTCGACAATGTATTTATGTGAGGTGTTTTTTTAATGTTTTATGTGGCATTTGGGAGTGTTTCTCATTCATAGTAATAAGAGTTTCGGACTTATTAACTCCTATTACTATGAATGAGAAAATACTTTACCGTGATTGGGTGTCCAGGCCCACGTGACTCCTTCGGATGTCCCAACGTGAACGCGCTCCGTTGCGCAAAAAGAGGAGGCCTCGAGTCCGGGATCTCTGGCGAGCTTCGACCAAAAGGAAAGTGTGCATCTTATCTCCTATTTTTAGTCGAACGCCCGTGGGAAGAAGAAACCGGGATTTCAGGGCCAATACTCCCAAACAAGCACCAGAATAATAGCAACAGAAGGTGACTCATCAAAACGTATCTTTCTATATCACTCTCTCTCCAATTGTAATGTCCAAATGTGGTTCACACAACTCTATGATCTGGCCTTTGCCGTGGTGACTGGGCAATTACTCCAAGCATTTATTGCTTTTTTAATCAATAAGTTATTAATGATATGGGAGAGGGGGCAGAGGAGATTACTAGAATGGTACCTGGCTTGAGGAACTTCAGTTATGAGGTTAGAGAGCTGGGGTTGTTCTCCTTGGAGTGGAGAAGCGTAATGAGAGATTCGACAGAGGTGTTCAAAATCTTGCAGGGCTTGATCTTTAGTAAAAGATCCTCTCGGAATGAGTGATCACAGTATGGTTGAATTTGTAATACAGATTGAGGGTGAGGAAGTAGTGTCTCAAACGAGCGTACTATGCTTAAACAAAGGGGATTACAGTGGGATGAGGGAAGAGTTGGCTAAAGTAGACTGGGAACACAGACTAAATGGTGGCACAATTGAGGAACAGTGGAGGACTTTTAAGGAGCTCTTTCATAGTGCTCAACAAAAATATATTCCAGTGAAAAAGAAGGGCGGTAAGAGAAGGGATAATCAGCCGTGGATAACCAAGGAAATAAAGGAGAGTATCAAATTAAAAACCAATGCGTATAAGGTGGCCAAGGTTAGTGGGAAACTAGAAGATTGGGAAAATTTTAAATGACAGCAAAGAATGACTAAGAAAGCAATAAAGAAAGGAAAGATAGATTACGAAAGTAAACTTGCGCAAAACATAAAAACAGATTGAAAAAGCTTTTACCGATATATAAAATGGAAGAGAGTGACTAAAGTAAATGTTGGTCCCTTAGAAGATGAGAAGGGGGATTTAATAATGGGAAATGTGGAAATGGCTGAGACCTTAAACAATTATTTTGCTTCGGTCTTCACAGTGGAAGACACAAAAACCATGCCAAAAATTGCTGGTCACGGGAATGTGGGAAGGGAGGAACTTGAGATAATCACTATCACTAGGGGGGTAGTGCTGGACAGGCTAATGGGACTCAAGGTAGACAAGTCCCCTGGTCCTGATGAAATGCATCCCAGGGTATTAAAAGAGATGGCGGAAGTTATAGCAGATGCATTCGTTATAATCTACCAAAATTCTCTGGACTCTGGGGAGGTACCAGCGGATTGGAAAGCAGCTAATGTAATGCCTCTGTTTAAAAAAGGGGGCAGACAAAAGGCAGGTAACTATAGGCCGGTTAGTTTAACATCTGTAGTGGGGAAAATGCTTGAAGCTATCATTAAGGAAGAAATAGCGGGACATCTAGATAGGAATAGTGCAATCAAGCAGACATAGTATGGATTCATGAAGAGGAAATCATGTTAAACTAATTTACTGGAATTCTTTGAGGATATTACGAGCATGGTGGATAGAGGTGTACCGATGGATGTGGTGTATTTAGATTTCCAAAAGGTATTCGATAAGGTGTCACACAAAAGGTTACTGCAGAAGATAAAGGTACGCGGAGTCAGAGGAAATGTATTAGCATGGATCGAGAATTGGCTGGCGAACAGAAAGCAGAGAGATGGGATAAATGGGTCCTTTTCGGGTTGGAAATCGGTGGTTAGTGGTGTGCCACAGGGATCGGTGCTGGGACCACAACTGTTTACAATATACAAAGATGACCTGGAAGAGGGGACAGAGTGTAGTGTAACAAAATTTGCAGATGACACAAAGATTAGTGGGAAAGTGGGTTGTGTAGAGGACATAGAGAGGCTGCAAAGAGACTTAGATAGGTTAAGCGAATTGGCTAAGGTTTGGCAGATGGAATACAATGTCGGAAAATGTGAGGTCATCCACCTGGGGAAAAAAAAACAGTAAAAGGGAATATTATTTTAATGGGGAGAAATTACAATATGCTGTGGTGCAGAGGGACCTGGGGGTCTTTCTGCATGAATCCCAGAAAGTTAGTTTGCAGGTGCAGCAGGTAATCAGGAAGGCGAATGGAATGTTGGCCTTCATTGCAAGAGGGATGGAGTACAAAAGCAGGGAGGTCCTGCTGCAACTATGCAGGGTATTGGTGAGGCTGCACCTGGAGTACTGGAGTACTGCGTGCAGTTCTGGTCACCTTACTTAAGGAAGGATATACTAGCCTTGGAGTGGGTACAGAGACGATTCACTAGGCTGATTCCGGAGATGAGGGGGTTACCTTATGATGATAGATTGAGTAGACTGGGTCTTTACTCGTTGGAGTTCAGAAGGATGAGGGGTGATCTTATAGAAACATTTAAAATCATGAAAGGGATAGACAAGATAGAGGCAGAGAGGTTGATTCCACTGGTCGGGGAGACTAAAACTAGGAGACACAGCCTCAAAATACGGGGGAGCCAATTTAAAACCGAGTTGAGAAGGAATTTCTTCTCCCAGAGAGTTGTGAATCTGTGGAATTCTCCGCCCAAGGAAGCAGTTGAGGCTAGCTTATTGAATGTATTCAAATCACAGATAGATAGATTTTTAACCAATAAGGGAATTAAGGGTTATGGGGAGCGGGCGGGTAAGTGGAGCTGAGTCCACGGCCAGATCAGCCATGACCTTGTTGAATGGCGGAGCAGGCTCGAGGGGCTAGATGGCCTATTCCTGTTCCTAATTCTTATGTTCTTATGTTCTTTGATGGAGTTAATGAGGAGAAACCGTTTCCACTGGCCTGAGTGTCGGTAACCAAATGACGGAGGTTAAAGGTGATTTGTAAAAGAACCAGAGTGGAGATGAGTACATTTTTTTAACACAGTGAATTGTTCTGATCTACATCATCATCATCACAGGCAGTCCCTTGAACGAGGATGACTTGCTTCCATGAGAGTTCACAGATGTTTCAATGAAGGACCCGATGTTCCAGTCCTGAACTCCAGTTGAGGGGGTGGAAGATGCCTGCGTGTGAATTTTTTTAACATGTGGTGACCGTTGCACATCAGCCACCACATGGGCCTGACAGAACTCGGCCTTTATCCAATGGCAAGGATTAACCAGGACGACTGGAGATCTGCTCTGCTGCATGGACTTAGTGTGCACACATATCGCAGTATGGGCTGGTCCGTGCTGCGCCTGGGCCCTCAGCTCGTCTGAGCTCCATACCCTCACTCATCGCACCTCTGCCACGATGTTCCAGAGCCTGGCGCTCCAGCTGTATTTATAGCCCCGACCTGCGGTGGTGTTCTCACACAGGTCGGGGCGGCCCATGATGTTCCAGAGCCTGGCGCTCCAGCTGTATTTATAGCCCCTGCGGTGGTGTTCTCACACAGGTCGGGGCGGCCCATGATGTTCCAGAGCCTGGCGCTCCAGCTCTATAATGCACTGCCTGAAAGGGACGTGGAAGCAGGTTCAATTGTAACTTTCAAAAGAGAGTTGGATAAATATTTGAAAAGAGGAAATGTACAGGGTTATGTGGAAAGAGCAGGGGGATTGGGACTAATTGGACAGCACTTTCATAGAGCCGGCACAGGCACGATGGGCTGAATGGCCTCCTTCTGTGCTGTATCATTCTATGATTCTATATCTGCTTAAATGTACTTTTCACTCATTTCTATTTATGTAATAAATGTTTCTGCTTTACAAATAAGAATGTCGGTTTACCTTATCAATACAATCCCTTTATTTCTAGATTGAAAAGCTTTATCTGATTTATTCTTCAGACCTCATCCTTTGACATTGTGATCAGTTTATTGTTCTTCCTTACATTTGCAATGTATTTTCTTTGCTCGCATAGTGACTGAAATGGAGTAAGATATCTAACTGTGGCCTAAACAGTGCTCTATAAAACATTACATCTTCCACCCTTCAATATGTAGTTCGGGACCTGGAATATTAGGTCCTTCATTGAAAACACCTGTGAACTCACCCCTTTTTGGCATGGAAGCAAGTCATCCTCGACTCGAGGGACCGCCTAAGAGAGAGAGAGAGAGACTATAGTGTAATTTTTGGAAGGAATAAAGATCCTATGGCGCTAATCGAAGTGGAACAGAGCTGTTCCCCCGATTTCCTGGCCAACATTCCACCACCAGAAACAGATAAACTACCAATTTACTGAATTTACAGTAATTCGAAATCAGAACCTACTCATAAGTCTTATAGTAAGGATTCCATTGGATCACCTCACTGGATATCCGCTGGCTATACGTGGCAAAGTAAGGGCTATAGTAAGGGTTCCATTGGATCACCTCACTGGATATCCGCTGGCTATACGTGGCAAAGTAAGGGTTATAGTAAGAGTTCCATTGGATCACCTCACTGGATATCCGCTGGCTATATGTGGCAAAGTAAGTCTTATAGTAAGGGTTCCATTGGATCACCTCACTGGATATCCGCTGGCTATACGTGGCAAAGTAAGGGTTATAGTAAGGGTTCCATTGGATCACCTCACTGGATATCCGCTGGCTATACGTGGCAAAGTAAGGGTTATAGTAAGGGTTCCATTGGATCACCTCACTGGATATCCGCTGGCTATACGTGGCAAAGCTTATGTCAAGTCTTCCTTTGCGGAAGTACTGGCAAAATCACGTTCTGTAAAAGAACATATCCAACATTATCCTGGAAGTTAGGAACAGAGGAAACCGTACACAGTATTACAAAATATTCACAGCACAGAAGCTGTTCATTCGGCCCAACAGGTCTATGCTGGTGTTTATGCTCCACACGAGCCTCCTCTCACCTCGCTTCATCTCACCCTATCAACATAACCCTCTATTCCCTTCTTCCTCAAATACTTGTCTAGACTCCCCTTAAATGCATCTATACTATTCGCTTCAACCACTCCCTGTGGTAGCGAGTTCCACATTCTAACCATTCCCTGGGTAAAGAAGTTTCTCCTGAATTCCCTATTGGATTTACATAATAAGAACATAAGAAATAGGAACAGGAGTAGGCCGTACGGCCATTTGAGCCTGCTCTTCTATTCAATAAGATCATGGCTGATCTGATCATGGACTCAGCTCCACTTCCCTGCCCGCTCCCCATAACCCCTTATCTTTTAAGAAACAGTCTATTTCTGTCTTAAATTTATTCAATGTCCCAGCTTACACGGCTCTTTGAGGCAGCAAATTCCACAGATTTACAACCCTCTGAGAGAAGAAATTTCTCCTCATCTCTGTTTTAAATGGTCAGCCCCTTATTCTAAGATCATGCCCTCTAGTTTTCATCTCCCCCAGCAGTGGAAACATCCTCTCTGTATCCACCTTGTCAAGCCCCCTCATAATCTTATACGTTTCGATAAGATCACCTCTCATTCTTCTGAATTCCAATGTGTCGAGGCCCAACATACTCAACCTTTCCTCATAAGTCAACCCCCTCATCCCTGGAATCAACCTAGTGAACCTTCTCTGAACTGCCTCCACAGCAAGTATATCCTTTTGTAAATATGGCAACCAAAACTGCACGCAGTATTCCAGGTGAGGCCTCACCAATACCCTGTATAACTGTAGCAAGACTTCCCTGCTTTTATACTCCATCCCCTTTGCAATAAAGGCCAAGATATCATTGGCCTTCCTGATCACTTGATGTACCTGCATATTATCCTTTTGCATTTCATGCACATTTGTTATTGACTATATTATATTTTTGGCCCCTAGTTCTGGTCTCCCCCGCAAGTGGAAACATCTTCTCTTCGTCTACCCTATCAAACCTTTTCATAATTTTAAAGACATAAGGTTGTCCCTCAGTCTTCTCTTTTCAACAGAAAAGAGCCTCATCCTGGTCATTCTTTCCTGCTAGGTATAACATAAGAACATAACATAAGAATTAGGAGCAGGAGAAGGCCATTCATCCCCTCAAGCCTGCTCCACCATTCAATAAGACCATGGCTGACCTTCGACCTCAACTCCACCTTCCCGCACTATCCCCATATCCCTTGATTCCCTTAATATCCAAAAATCTATCCATCTGTGTCTTGAATGTACTCGAAGACTGAGCATCCACAGCCCTCTGGTAGAGAGAATTCCAAAGATTCACCACCCTCTGAGTGAAGAAATTTCTCCTCATCTCAGTCCTAAATGGTCGACCCCTTATCCTGAGACTGTGACCCGAGGTTCTGAGGCTGTGACCCCTGGTTCTTGAATCCTCAGCCAGGGGAAACTTCCTCCCAGCATCTGCCCTATCAAGCCGTCATAACCTCTCAGTTCTGGTGTCATTCTCGTAAATCTTTTTTGCACCCTCTCCTTCCTTTATATCCTTTTTATAATATAGAGACCAGACGTGTTCACTTAGTATGCTCAGTTCGGTCTAACCTTCACGAACACATTCTTAATGAGGCTAAATATCGCCCCTGTCCAATTCCAGTCCCGATTTTAATTATCACAATAATCTTGCCCACTCCATGTGGGTGATTTATATTTAAAATTATGTACCTGTGTTTTCCCAGGTCTTTATATACATGAAGAAGGCAGAGGGCTTGTGCAGTCCCGCTACTTCGAAGAAAAATGCAAGAACTGTCCTTATCAAAGCAAATTCTGCTACCCCTGTACAATTTGCTGTTGTCCCGTTGGTCATTGGGAATGTTCCAATCAACGTCATCGCATTCAGTAAAACCAATACATACAGCGATGCTATTTTAAAACAACTGAGAGTTCTGGTGAGTAAAATGTTTGATGTTGATTAGAAACTGCATAATATAGAACCAGTTATATTATTGCACACCTCTAGGTGCGTTAGATGGTTACAATAGGATATCTGAAACGATTGGGGGTGATTTTAAGCAAAGGCGGGAATCTCATAAATTCCAGCATTGCACCCAATCCCGCCAAGCTTAGTATCATCTACAATACTCCTTTGGGAATTCAAAAGGGAATTGGATAAATACTTGAAGGAGAAAAAATTGCAGCGAGATGGGGAAAGAGTGGGGGACGGGACTAACTGGATTGCTCTTTGAAAGAGCAGGCGCAGACTCGATGGGCCGAATGGCCTGTTTCTGTTCATGATTCTATACTTTCTGGGTGAGCTAGCATTATTAATGATATAAATTTGATTAGCAGCCTCTGGTTAAGCCGATAGATTTGCGAGACGACTCTCCCGTGACTTAAAATAAGTGTGAAATGCAGGCCGAGGTTAGTCAGTGTAACCCATGTATGTAACTCCACACTGAATAATGCACTCGTAGGCAATCTGCTTTATTTTATGCAAAGTAAAGTCAAATCTAGTGGACAGGTACACAAATAATAATCAAAAAGGCTGATGGAATGCTCGCCTTTATATCTAGAGGGCTGGAATAGAAAAGGGAGGACGTTTTGCTACAGGTGACCAAAAGCTTGGTCAAAGTAGTAGGTTTTAAGGAGGGCCTTAAAGGAGGAAAGCGAGGTAGAGAGGTGGAGAGGTTTAGGCAGGGAGTTCCAGAGCTTGGGGCCCAGGCAACAGAAGGCACGGCCACCGATGGTTGAGCGATTATAATCAGGGATGCTCAAGAGGATGGAATTAGAGGAGTGCAGACATCTCGGGGGGGGGGGGTGTTGTGGGGGATGGAGGAGATTACAGAGATAGGGAGGGGCGAGGCCATGAAGCAATTTGTAAACAAGGATGAGAATTTTGAAATTTGAGAAGTTAGGAAACACCTTATCACGAAAAGGATGGTAGAAATGTGGCACTCTCTCCCACAAATAGCAATAGATGCTCGCTCAGTGAATAATTTTAAATCTGAGATCAGTAGATATTTATTAGCCAAGGGTTCTGCAGTCAAGGTGGGTGGGATGGAGTTCGGATACAGATCAGACACAATCCCATTGAATGACGGAACAGGCTCAAGTGGCTGAATGGCCTCCTCCTGTTCGTGCGTTCCTAAGTACGTTTTTCTCATTTTATTCGGCAGCCTGAAGGTGTAATAGTGAAGAAGGAATCAAGCTTCTCCATCAATCCTAAAGGTAAGAGAAATTTAATAACTAACGAGAAATAAACATTTATGGCACGGATTCCATCTGGGCGTAGTGGGCGCCAAATTTGCCTCAGGTGAAGCACAGAGTGGGCAGTGACGACTTGGCCTCCTATTATACACTCGCCCGATTGTCCTTTCCGTCACCCCCACCGTTTATATAGCGCCTTTCACAACCTCATCATAGGCAGTCCCTCGGTATCGAGGAAGACTTGCTTCCACTCTTAACATGAGTTCTTAGGTAGCTGAACAGTCCAATACGAGAGCCACAGTCTCTGTCACAGGTGGGACAGATAGTCTTTGAGGGAAGGGGTGGGTGGGACTGGTTTGCCGCACGCTCTTTCCGCTGCCTGCGCTTGTTTTCTGCTTGCTCTTGGCGACGAGACTCGAGGAGCTCAGCGCCCTCCTGGATGTGCTTCCTCCACTTAGGGCGGTCTTTGGCCAGGGACTCCCAGGTGTCGATGGGGTTGTTGCACTTTATCAGGGAGGCTTTGATGGTGTCCTTGTAACGTTTCCACTGCCCACCTTCGGCTCGTTTGGCGTGAAGGAGTTCCAAGTAGAGCGCTTGCTTTGGGAGTCTCGTGTCTGGCATGCGGACTATGTTGCCTGCCCAGCGGAGCTGATCAAGTGTGGTCAGTGCTTCAATGCTGGGGATGTTGGCCTGGTCGAGGACGCTAACGTTGCTGCGTCTGTCCTCCCAGGGGATTTGTAGGATCTTGCGGAGACATCGTTGGTGGTATTTCTCCAGCGACTTGAGGTGCCTACTGTACATGGTCCATGTTTCTGAGTCATACAGGAGGGCGGGTATTACAACAGTCCTGTAGACTATGAGCTTGTTGACAGTTTTGAGGGACTGGTCTTCAAACATTCTTTTCCTCAGGCGGCCAAAGACTGCACTGGAGATGGTGTTGGATCTCGTCGTCAATGCCTGCTCTTGTTGATAACACCGGATTTCTCAAAGCACTTTACAGCCAATGAAGTACTTTTTGAAGTGTAGTCACTGTTGTAATGTGGGAAACGCAACAGCCAATTTGCGCACAGCAAACTCCCACAAACAGCAATGTGATAACGAGCAGATAATCTGTTTATATGTTTGTTGATTGAGGGATAAATATTGGTCACAGCACCAGGGATAACTTCCCTGCTCTTTTTTGAAATAGTGTTGGGGGTCTTTTATGTCCACCTGAGAGGGCAGACGGGGCCTCAGTTTAACGTCTCATCTGAAAGATGGCACCTCTGACAGTGCAGTGTTCCCTCAGCACTGCAGTGAGAGTGTCAGCCTAGATTGGGAGTTGAACCCACAACTTTCTGACTCCGAGGCAAGTGTGCTGCCCACTGAGCCACAGCTGACACAGTAGAAAAGCAAATCAAATGACAATATCTAGGTCAGATAACCTGACCAAAGCTTCCAGTGTAACAGCGTGGATATTTTGTAGGCTGCCTGCGAATTCCCTCTGAGGGCAATGCTGAATGATGTGCTCCAGGGTCTGATTAGGAGCTCCACAGTCACATGATGGGGATGCTTTAATCTTCCATTTATAGCGAACGTGGCAGCATGTACCATGACCAGTTCTGAGGCGGTCGATGGTTGTCCACTGTTTGCGAGGAAGGTTTGATCCTTCAGGTTTTACTGAGGTGTCCTCTATAAGGAATCCATTCTGTCTCTCGCAGTTCTTCCAAGCATTTCTCCATCGGTCATGAAGGCTGAGAGGGGATCGCTGAAGGGCTTCTAGATTTGAGATGAGTTAGTGGTAGGTTATTCAAGTCGGCCTGGATCGGCATGTCTTCACTGGTGTAGCGGTTGTATTCTCTGGGGACTGCATATTCAAGATATAGGTGTGGTGGTGCGATGTTTACAAACACGGGCAGCCAAGGTATTGCTGTCTGCATTCCAGAGTACTTAAGGAAGTGGCCCTAGAAATAGTGGATGTATTGCTGATCATTTTCCAACAGTCTATCGACTCTGGATCAGTTCCTATGGACTGAAGGGTAGCTAATGTAACACCACTTTTTAAAAAAGGAGGGAGAGAGAAAACGTGTAATTATAGACCGGTTCGCCTGATATCAGTTGTGGGGAAAATGTTGGAATCAATTATTAAAGATGAAATAGCAGCACATTTGGAAAGCAGTGACAGGATCGGTCCAAGTCAGCGTGGATTTATGAAAGGACCATGCTTGACAAATCTGGAATTTTTTGAGGATGTAACTAATAGAGTGGACAAGAGAGAACCAGTGGATGTGGTGTATTTGGACTTTCAAAAGGCTTTTGACAAGGTCCCACACAAGAGATTCGTGTGCAAAATTAAAGCACATGGTACTGGGGGTAATGTATTGACGTGGATAGAGAACTGGTTGGCAGATAGGAAGCAAAGAGTTGGAATAAACGGGTCCTTCTCAGAATGGCAGGCAGTGACTAGTGGGGTGCCGCAGGGCTCAGTGCTGGGACCCCAGCTATTTACAATATACATCAGTGATTTAGATGAAGGAATTGAAAATAATATCTCCAAGTTTGCAGACGACGCTAAACTGGGTGGCAGTGTGAGCTATGAGGAGGATGCTAAGAGGCTGCAGGGTGACTTGGACAGGTTAGGTGAGTGGGCAAATGCATGGCAGATGCAGCATAATGTAGATAAATGTGAGATTATCCACTTTGGTGGCAAAAACACGAAGGCCATTATCTGAATGGTGGCAGATTAGGAAAAGGGGAGGTGCAACGAGACCTGGGTGTCATGGTACATCAGTCATTGAAAGTTGGCATGCAGGTACAACAGGCGGTGAAGAAGGAAAATGCCATGTTAATAGCTAGGGGATTTGAGTATAGGAACAGGGAGGTCTTAATGCAGTTGGTGAGGCCTCACCTGGAATATTGTGTTCAGTTTTGGTCTCCTAATCTGAGGAAGGACATTCTTGCTATTCAAGGAGTGCAGCGAAGGTTGACCAGACTGATTCCCAGGATGGTGGGACTGGCGTATGAGGAGAGATTGGATCGACTGGGCCTGTATTCACTGGAGTTTAGAAGAATGAGAGGTGATCTTATAGAAACATATAAAATTCTGACGGGACTGGACAGGTTAGATGCAGGAGGAATGTTCCCGATGTTGGGGAAGTCCAGAACCAGGGGTTACAGTCTAAGGATAAGGTGTAGGCCATTTAGGACCGAGATGAGGAGAAACTTCTTCACTCAGAGAGTTGTTAACCTCTGGAATTCTCTACCGCAGAGAGTTTGTTATATTCAAGAGGGAGTTAGATATGGCCCTGACGGCTAAAGGGATGGAGAGAAAGCAGGAAAAGAGTACTGAGGTGAATGACCAGCCATGATCATATTGAATAGTAGTGCAGGCTTGAAGGGCCGAATGGCCTACTTCTGCACCTACTTTCTATGTTTCTAAAGCATAACGGTGATAATCCTCAGAGTGGAGTTCAGCTGGGCACCTGTGATTCAAGCCCAGTTCAAACTGGTTGTGGAGAAATAATTGATATTCGCTAGCTGTAAAGGAAGGAAGGAAGAACTTGCATTTCTATAGCACCTTTCACAACCTCAGGAAATCCCAAAGTGTTTCACAGGCAATGGGAAGCTTTTGAAGTGCAGTCACTGTTGTCATTTGCAGCAACTAATCTGTGCCCAGCAAGCTCCCACAAACATCAATGTGACATTGACCAGACAATGACTAGGCGTTTATGCTCCACACCAGCCTCCTCCAATCCCTCTTCGCCTCGCCCTATCAGCAGGTAAATGGAAGGGAAAATCAGGCAGACTGTAAATTGGCCAGCCAATCAGACAAAGTTACAATAACCCCCAGTAACTGAAAGTAAATGGGGAGCAGAGTTTTTTAAAATTCCAAATAACCTCATCTTCACTGGCCTGATGTGTACGCTTTTGAGATGTGTACAAAAAGAGTAGTTTGAGGCCGGGAATAGAGTGGGCCTGTGTAAGTGGCCGCTCCATCCAACTCCTGTGTTGGTAATATCACTTTATTCACTCCACATAGTCAGGATCAAATGTCTCTGTTTGTTTTCCAGCAAGAAGTGTCTATGAAATACACGAAGGTGAACCTTCCAACTTGGTCCCCGACGCTGACAATTATTTATACGTCCGTGCCAGAGGTGAATATGAATTGCACTCTTGTGCGTTTTATCGCTTGTCCATTAGTGATTGGGGAGAGGGGACGTGGTGGGTCATTGATTGAACTTCTAGAAAACGTTTAACTGAATCCTTTGTAACTGATTGAATATATATGTAGATGTGGGCAATTTTATCCTTACTCTCTGGGTGTGAATCCCTCTGGATCCAGTTTGTCTTTCTTTATTAATTCATGGGATGTGAGAATCGCTGGCATTTCCAGCATTTATGGTCCATCCCTAATTGCCCTTAACTGAATGGCTTACTTGACCATTTCAGAGGGGCAGTTAAGAGTCAACCACATTGCTGTGGGTCTGGAGTCACATATAGGCCAGACATTAGTGAGCCAGATCGATTTTTACAACTATCCAATAGTTTTATGGTCACCATTACTGTTACTAGCCTTTTATTCCAGATTTTTTATTTATTAACGGAACTTAAATTCCCCCAATTGTCGTGGTGGGATCACGTCCCCAGATCATTCACCGAGGTCGCTGGATTACTAGACCGGTAACATTACCACTGTGCTACCGTACCCTATAATGCAGTGTTACACTGCAGCTGATTATTCATCTCGATTGACTTTAATTTCTGTTGGGTGAGGGTATTAAGGGTTTACAGATCCAAGGCGGGTGGATGGAGTTGAGATACTGATCAGCCATGATCTCATTGAATGGAGGAACAGACTCGAGGGGCTGAATGGCCTCCTCCTGCTCCTAATGGAGAGTAAAATCAGGGCGGTGTGTAAAACCGGTGTTGCACCCATACTGTCGGTTCCCCGACGGGAGGGTTGGGTTAAAATTGCCCCCAGTATTTCTGGGAAAAATGGTCTTTTTGAAAATGTATTAGTTCCTGGGATGCGGGCATCGCTGACAAGGCCGGCATTTATTGCCCATCCCTAATTGCCCTTGAGAAGGTGGTGGTGCGCTTCTTTCTTGAACCACTGGAGTCCATGTGGTGACATTTTGGCACCAAGTGCCTCGCCAGGCCATTTCAGAGGGCAGTTAAGAGTCAGACACATTGCTGTGGGTCTGGAGTCACATATAGGCCAGACTGGGTAAGGATGGCAGATTGATTTCCTTCCTGAAAAGACATTAGTGCACCAGATGGGTTTTTACAACAACCCAGTAGTTTCATGGTCACCATTACTGACACAAACATTTATTATTCCATATTTATTGAATTAACTGAATTCAAATTCCCCAGCTGCTGTGGTGGGATTTGATCTCATGTCTTAACATCATTAGTGCAGACCTCCGGATTACAAGTCCAGCAACATAACCACTTTGCTACCATACCCCCTTGGATTTATGTAGCACTTTTAACCACCTCAGATTGTCCCAAAGCCCTTTACTTTCTTGAAGTGTAGTCACTGTTGTCATGCAGGAAATGCGACAGCCAATTTACCCACAACAAGCTGCCACAAACAGCAATGACTAAATAATCTGTATTCTTTAGTGATATTGGTTGAGGAATAAATATTGGCCCACCACACTGGGGAGAACTCCTCTGCTCCTCAAAATAGTGCCATAGGAACTTTTACGTCCATCTAAAAGGGCAGACGGGGCTTTGGTTCAATATCTTATCCCGAAAGACGGCCGCTTTGACAGTGCAGCACTCCCTCAGTACTGCCCCTCCCACAGTGCAGCGCTCTCTCAGTACTGCCCCTCCGACAGTGCAGCGCTCCCTCAGTACTGCCCCTCCCACAGTGTAGCACTCCCTCAGTACTGCCCCTCCGACAGTGCAGCGCTCCTTGAGTACTGCCCCTCCGACAGTGCAGCACTCCCTCAGTACTGTCCCTCCGACAGTGCAGCACTCCCTCAGTACTGCCTCTCCGACAGTGCAAAGCTCCCTCAGTACTGCCCCTCCGACAGTGCAGCACTCCCTCAGTACTGTACTGCGAGTCTCAGCCTGGATTTTCTCCTCAAGTCTATGGAATGGGACTTGCATTGACGACCTTCTGAATCAGAGGCGAGAGTGCTGCTCACTGAGCCACGTCTGACACCATAATGTCTGAAATGTTTGCAGTTCTGAAAGAAAGAAAGAAAGACTTGGATTTATATAGCGCCTTTGACGACCACCAGATGTCTCAAAGCGCTTTACGGCCAATGAAGTCGGATGAAAGGGTTGAACTATGCTGATAATTATTTTTACTCAAAGTATTTTGCGATGGGTATTGGAATTGAAGTGCCCTTTGACATTCCGCCACTGGTGTCTTTTTCGATCTTTGTGGCCCCCTGCTGATTTAGGGACGATAATGGGGGAGGCGGTGGAGAACTCGTTAACTGCCGATGGAATCGACGAGCTGATCAAGGTGCCGACAGGGTGTGCGGAACAAACTGCCATGCACATGGCCCCAACAGTCTTCGCCGTCGAGTATCTCGACCAGAGTGATCAGTGGATATCGCTGAAAGCGGAGCGCAAGGACGAGGCCATGCTTCACATCGAAACAGGTGCTGAACTTTCCGTCGGAATAACACAGACTCAACCAGCAGTTCAACTTAGCGAACAGGCCAAGTGGGCCATTTGGTTTCACTTCTCCCTCTTTGTAACATCTGGTGATTTTCAAATTGATGCAGAATGTCACCTACAGACAATTAGGCACCATTACTGCCAGTTGGTATCAATGCACGACAGTCTGAATCGTAGGATCGTAGAATGATGCAGCACTAATTTATTTGCTTCATGGGTTCTTTGCTTAAGAATTCATGTGATTAAGGACTAGTTGGTTTATTAACAAAGGTTTAACAATCACACTACACATTACCAGTTCATCCACCAGGCTCACAACTGCATATCTCATCGTGGATGACCTGGACTCAACTGGCTGGGGTTTTATTGAGTCTTGTGAACATCACGTGACTGGCTAAGCCACTCGCAATGCAACAGCTCTACTAGTATTTTGGTTAACAGATAAAGCCGAGTGCCCCCTTGTTAAAGGGACACTAGAACCCACAAATTAACAAATAAAACCTTAAATGGAACTTTAACCAATCAGCAACAGCTCTACAACTATTTTGTAAAACAAAAGATCAAGTGCCCCCTTATTAAAGGGGCACTAAAACTGATAAATTAAACAAATATACTTTTTAATAAAAATGGTTCAAATTAAAATTTGGCTGCCGGTCCCAATTTCCAGTCCCTCCGGAGCCCACCTCTCGTGGAAGACTGCGAGCGTACCGGTGGAGCGATAGCTCTACAACTCTTTTTGATTGGAGAAAAAATAAACATTAACTCAAGTGCCCCTGATCTGGGGGACACTCCAAACATTTTCAAACAAATGCCCTTTTGCAATAGCTCTACAAATCTGTGAACATACTCAGAGGTGCATACATTACAGAGGCCATTTGGGCCCATCGTGCCTGTGTTATTCTTTCTGGATCTTACTTCTGGAGGAGTTGACTCCCACTGCCCAATTTCTACCTGTTTCATCGCCCAATCTGGGCAGTAACAAGAGCGAAACCTTGTCATCTTTGACTGCATAGTTGTGTCCTGCGCACCAGTGCTGCTTCCATCTCTCTGGAAGGGTACTGAGCAAACTCTTGGTGAGGTGATGTTTGATAGCAGTGCTTAAGGTGCTTCATTTGATGGTGAGTTAACATACACAACAACAGTAAATGCCAGATTCAGTTAGGTTGGTCCGTGCAACTTATATCCGCGTTATGATACAAAATAAAGGCAGGGGAGTGGGACTAGCTGAAGTGCTCTAGCAAAGAGCTGGCACGGACACGATGGGCTGAATGGTCTCCTTCTGGGTGTAAGATTCTATGATTGCATGAAATCATGCTTCCTCGCACCAGTGGACCGTTCCAATTGACTTAAATAAGAAGTGCTCTAACTGACCTCAAGCGTTTCCGATATTCTGAGCCTGCTTACAACTTTCTCTGTTGAAAGGTCTGTGGTTTGCAGTCCTTCTATTTCAGGTCTCTTTCTATTTATCTCATGCTCTTATCGAATGGCCAACTCAGTACCGCACTTTAGGAAGGATGTGAAGGCCTTTTAGAGGGTGCAGAAAAGATTTACGAGAATGATTCCAGGAATGAGCAACTTCAGTTACGTTAATAGACTGGAGAAGCTGGGGTTGTTCTCCTTAGAGCAGAGAATTTTGAGAGGAGATTTGATGGAGGTGTTCAAAATCATGAGGCACCTGGACAGAGCAGATAGAGAGAAACTGTTCCCATTGGCGGAAGGGACGAGAACCAGAGGACATAGATTTAAGGCGATTGGCAGAGAACCGAAGGCGACATGGGGCGACATGGTTAGGATCTAGAATGCACTGCCTGAAAGTGTGGTGGAGGCAGATTCAATCGTGGCTTTCAAAAGAGAATTGGATAAGTATCTGAAGGAGAAAAGTTGCAGGGCTACGGGGAAAGGGCAGGGGAATGGGACTCGCTGAAGTGTTCTTGCAGAGAGCCGGCACGGGCTCGACGGGCCGAATGACCTCCTTTGTTGTAACCATTCTATGATTCTAACACAATGAAATGTCAGGCATTTTTTCAACTGCACCGAAAAGTTAACAAATATCTTATTGTTTAGTTGCTCCGCAAAACAAAACGTGAATCAACTTTGCTCTGACTGTTCATAAAACCCGTGAGAATTAATTTTCTTTAACACACATTAAGACAACTCTTAGTTTCAAAATCCTTTCTGTGGACAAATGGTCAAAAATCCTGAAACGTAACAAGTGGCAAGCACAATTTTAGCCTCATAAAGTATACAAGTTTATCAAGTCTATTAAATTAGCATTCAATATAATTAGACATAAATGTGCAACTTAGAGCAACATCAGGACATTAGCTTTCATGACTGTAGCTTTGCTGGAAGACTATATGATGATAATTTGTTTAATAGTACAGAGAAAATAGATATTTTGATCAACAACAACAACAACTTGTATTTATATAGCATTTTTAATATAGTAAAACGTCCCAAGGTTCTTCACGGAGGGTTATGACAAAAATTTGGTACCGAGCCACATAAGGAGAAATTAGGGCAGGTGACCAAAAGCTTGGTCAAAGAGGTGGGTTTTAAGGAGTGTCTTAAAGGAGGAAAGAGAGGTAGAGAGGCGGAGAGGTTTAGGCAGGGAGTTCCAGAGCTTGGGGCCTCGGCAACAGAAGGCACGGCCACCGATGGTTGAGTGATTATAATCAGGGATGCTCAAGAGGGCAGAATTGGAGGAGCACAGATATCTCTGGGTGGGGGGCAGGGGTTGTGGGGATTTCAAAACAAGGATGAGAATTTTGAAATCGAGTCGTTGCTTAACCGAGAGCCAATGTACGTCAGCGAGTACAGGGGTGATGGGTGAGCGGGACTTGGTGCGAGTTAGGACACGGGCAGCTGAGTATTGGATCAGCTCTAGTTTACGTAGGGTAGAATGTGGGAGGCCAGCCAGGAGTGCATTGGAATAGTCAAGTCTGGAGGTAACAAAGACATGGATGAGGGTTTCAGCAGCGGATGAGCTGAGGCAGGGGCGGAGACGGGCGATGTTACGGAGGTTGAAATAGACGGTTTTAGTTATGCCGCGGATATGTGGTCGGGAGCTAATTTCCGGGTCAAATATGACACCAAGGTTGCGAAGAGGCTGGTTCAGCCTCAGACAAATGTTAGGGAGAGTGGTGGAGTCAGTGGCTGGGGAACGGAGTTTGTGGCAGGGACTGAAAACAATGGCTTCAGTCTTCCCAATATTTAATTGGAGAAAATTTCTGCTCATCTAGAACTGGATGTTGGACAAGTAGTCTGACAATTTAAAGACAGCGCAGGTCAGCAATTCATAAATATGCAAACCATCTTCACAGACTGGAGCGTTTTAAGATCTCACCTAACAAATATTCTACCAAACTCAGTTTTGAAAGCTCTAATTGACCCACAGCCTTTTGAGTGAGAGTGTTCCAGATTTCCACTAACCTTTGTGTGAAGACCTGTTTCCTGATTTCACTCCTGAACAGCCTAGCTCTAATTTTAAGATTATGTCCTCTTGTTCTGAAGCCCCCCCCACCAGAAGAAATATCTACCCTATCAAATCTTTTAAAAATTTAATCACCTCGATCAGATCACCTCAATCTTTTAAACTCGAGGGAATACAAGCCTAGCCTAATTAATCTGTCCTCAGAATTTAACCCTTTTAGCCCCAGTCTCACTCTGGTGAGTCTGCACTGCACCCCCTCCAAGGCCAATGAGTCCCTCCAGAACTAAACGCAGAGCTCTGGATGGGATCTGGAGAGTAATTGGAGGGTTAAAGCGACACGGTAATAATAAACGTCTACAGAAAGTTTGCTCCTTAATAAACATACAAGGTTCTGTTTCCAGGATACAACAGGATTCTGGGATATAAGAAGGATGACGGGTCCTATGGTGCCTGGAAAACATACCCAAGCAGCACGTGGTGGGTATTCAATGTTTTATACATTTCACATTGTTCTCTTCCTCTCTTCTTAACCCCTTTCCTTCCTCGCACCGATTGTCATGGAACCTTCCAATGTTCGAGAGAAGGAAGACAACATTGAACAAAGTGCTGACGGGACTCTGCATCATGAGCCCTGGGGTGGAAGTCAAAAGCGCGAGACAATATAACAACAGTAGTTTGAAAGGACGTAGATTGGTTTGTACTCCTCAGAATATCTGATCATAAGAGCAAAGATAACTTGCATTTACAGAGCACCTTTAATGTGCTAAAATGACAGGAACAGTTATCAACAAGATTTGACACCGAGCCACATAAGGAGATATTAGGGCAGAAAGATGTAAGTTTTAAGGATGATCTTAAATGAGGACAGAGCGGTTTAGAGAGGGAATTCCAGAGCTTTGTTCGGGCCTCAGTAGCAGAAGGCACGGCCACCCATGCTGGAGCGAAGAAATCGTGAATACGCAATTGTATTTATATAGCGTAGTAATACGTCCCAAGACGTTTCACAGGAGGAGTATTATAAGACAAAAAAATTGACACCGAGCCACAAAAAGAGAAATTAGGGCAGGTGACCAAAAGCTTGGTCAAAGAGGAAGGTTTTAAGGAGCGTCTTAAAGGAGGAAGGAGAGGTAGAGAGGCGGAGAGGTTTAGCCAGTGAGTTCCAGAGCTTGGGGCCCAGGCAGCAGAAGGCACGGCCACCAATGGTTGAGCGATAATAATCAGGGATGCTCAAGAGGGCAGAATTAGAGGAGCGCAGACATCTCGGGGGGGGGGTTGTGGGGCTGGAGGAGATTGCAGAGATAGGGAGGGGCGCGGCCATGGAGGGATTTGTAAACAAGGATGAGAATTTTGAAATTGAGGCGTTGCTTAACCGGAAGCCAATGTAGGTCAGTGAGCACAGAGCTGATGGGTGAGCGGGACTTGGTGAGTTAGGACACGGACAGCTGAGTTTTTGAATGTTGACTTTTAAGCAACAATTCCCTCACTAAAATCCCCCTTCCCAACGAGAGTTTTGAAACAAATTTGCTTATTTACACATTTAATATTTTACCCATCTGTCTCCTTTCAGGCTGACTGCGTTCATCGTTAAAATACTCTCAATGGTGCGACGTCAGATTATCGTTAATGACCGATTCATCCAGGAATCTGTTGGTTACTTGATCCAAAGTCAAAAAAGCTCTGGAGGATTTGACGATCCCAATCCAGTGATAGCGAGAGACATGCAGGTTCAGTTCGAGCATCCTCCTTGTATTTTCACGCTCTCTTTGCCGTGTTACGGTGCTTGCAGTAGATTTTGGAACCATGTGATATTGACTATTCTATTTCAATGGTCACCTGTTAGTTCGCCACTTTTCTCCACTCGCACACCCTCCGACCTCTGATCTCCCCCACTGCCCGTGTCTTTGGATTCTCGTGCAGTTTCCACTTCATCCCGATGCTTGTTGGCCCTTGTTGAGATGCAAGGCGATCCAAAGAGTCAGAGTTCAATGGGACAGTAAGACATGGACCTCTCGTTACACGCCCAACTTGATATTCAATCGCATTGACGACAATGGAACAGAATATGTGGCGCGGGGGTACAACAGGCAATCGATGCACTACTACCAGATATACAATACTGCCCAAGATTGATTTGTAACCCCTGCATGCAGAATAATTCCTTCACCTGGCCTCGGATTAAATTTTGTTCCATTTATGTTTTTTGTGTGTTTTCCCAATCAAGTGCACCAATATCATCAGGGATGCATTCGCTAATATATAGAATCATACGGGTAGAACTTCGGTGTCGCCCAGTTTGGGGGTGGTAACAGTTGGGAGGCGCGAGACTTCGCCCCCAGGCGCTGAAGTCTCGCCCTCTCCAGAAATTTGGGTTATCGCTCCCGGAAGGAAGTGAAACGCTAAACCAAGCTTTCCACGTCCTTCCTGGGATGCTAACGGGGCGGACACTTCAGCAGCGCTGCACACTGGGCCGTGCAGCGATGCCGTGTCGGAGGGACCCTTCCATCACTTAAAGGGAAGGGCTCACGCTGCCGACTCTGCAAATGAAAAGGTGACCTAGTTGGACCACCATGGAACGACGGACCCACGCCATGAGCCCGACACTCGAGCAGAGCTCCGGGCTGAGCGATCGCGGCCAGGTCCCCACGAAGAAATTGGAGCAGTGGAGCGACAACAAAGGCAAGTTTATTTTGACCATCGACCACCTCTTTCACCCGGGTAGCGGGCGGCTACCCCGATCTACGCCTCCTGCAGCTGCCGATGTTTGCGCCCTGCATTGCTGCAGTGAATTTCGGGGCCGGGGCGATGCGCGCGCCGATGATGTCACGATCTCCAGGCGCAGGAGGTAACGAGGCGCAAAGCCGCAGTGCTGCCACTAAACCGCCGCCCAATATGGCGGGAGATGTTAACAGTGCTGCGCCCGGCCGATAACTCACTTGCGCCCCAGGAGTGCGCTAACGGAAGGCGCAAATGAGTTGAATTTCTAGCTCGTAGAATAGTACAGCACAGAAAGAGGTCAGTTGGACTATTTGAAGAACAATTCAGCTAGTCCCACCCCCTGCGCTTTCCCCATATTCCTGCAATGTTTTATCTTTCCTGCATTTATCCAATTCCGTACTGAAGGCTATTAGTGAATGTTCATCAGGCAGTGCATTCCAGATCCTAACCACTCGCTGTGTAAAAAAGGTTTCTCTCATGTCACCTCTGGCTCTTTTGCCAATCACCTTAAATCTGTGTCCCTTTGTTATCGACCATTCAGCCATTGGAAAGAACGTCTCTTTGTTTACTCTATCGAAAGACTTCATGAATTTAAACACAAGGAGAACAACCAAAGCTTCTTTAGTCTATCCAGGTAACTGTAATCCCTCATCCCTGAAACTGTTTTAGTAAATCTCTTCTCCAAAGCCTTCACATCCTAAAATGCGGTGCCCAGAATTGAACACAATACTCCAGATGGAGCCGAACTAATGTTTTTTTAAGGTTTAGCATAACGCCCTGGCTTTTGAACTCTATTCCTCTATTTATGAAGCCCAGTATCCCATATACTTTATTAGCTGCTTTTTTAACCTGTCCTGCCACCTTCAAAGATTTGTGCACAAACACCCCCAGGTCTGTCTGTTGTTGCACCCCCTTTAAAATCTACAAAGATTTAAAATAAACTTCTACATATTTTGCAAAGTTTTCTATTTTTAGGGTCTGCGCCATCCTTAATACTGAATTGACGATTTATTCCTTCGTGCTGAACACTATACGAACAGACAAAATTGGCGGGCGGGAAAAGATCAGCTGGTCCATTGAGCTCACCCTGCACCGCGGTGGCCATGAGCATCGTGACTAAACACTTCTTCTACCTCCCATTCCTCCCTGCAGCCAAGGCATCTCCGGGAGGGGCAACCCCCCACCCCCAGAAAATTAAATCAGGGGCAATGAAGGAAACGGTACTCTGGCAAATTCCTCTCCGACCCCCTTTAGCCAATGAAAACCAGTCCAGGATAGAGGCGGAGATAGAGGTGTAGAGTACAAAGTCGTTTGCGGTAATGGGACGCAAACGACTTTGCGACTGACTCCCGTTAAATTTGGCGAGGGTTTGTTCGGCAGTAACCTGTAGCGCCCCGCTCCGCTGCGCCGCGGGTGCTGACATCATCACTGTGCGCAGTGCCCCGTTGGCGCCCTGGACCCTAAATCGGGTATGGCTCCCTGACACTGCGCCGGGTGATGACAGCGACAGCTTCAGGGGACGTGAACCGGGCCGCCGGCCACAAGCGGGGCAAAAGTTAAAGGGGAGATGGCCGGCTGTTCCTAAACAAAAATGGCCGACTTCCTTATGCGCCCCGCTGCCGCTTTGGATGCGGGGTTCCGTGCCGTGATCACTGAGCCCGGCACTCTGCTGGAGTGCCGCCGGGCTGTTGGTACAGCTCCGCCGCTCCCCGGTGGTCTAAGTAGGTGGGTTCCAATCATGCAGCGTATGCAGCGTGAGCCCTTCCCTTTCTTTCAGGGAAGAGCCCCTCCTATTTGGCAGCACAACGCCACTCAATTCGTAGAGGTGCGTCCCGCTCCTGAGGCGCCCACCCCACTACCACCCCAGAAAGGAAGTGGCACATTTGATTTAGCGCTGCACTTCCTTTCGGGGGCACTAACTCCAATTTCTCGCGAGAGGCGAGACTTCTGTGCCTGGTGCAAAGTCTCGCGTCTCGCCAGAGTTACATCCCCCAAACGGGGCAGGCCTGAATTTTTAGCTGAAATGTTATCTATAAAGGCATATCTGACTTGTTCTCTGCTTAATATCAGAAAAATAAGAAAATGCTTCAAATTATTGAACGTCTTCCTTTTCAAACCAACTCACTCATATTTCCATGTAGGACTGCATGATTTTAACCATGTACGTATTTAACATAAGAACATAAGAAATAGGAGCAGGAGTAGGCCATACGGCCCCGCGAGCCTGCGCCACCATTTAATACGATCATGGCTGATCTGATCATGGACTCAGGTCCACATCTCCACCCGCTCTCCATAGCCCCTTATTCCCTTATCGTTTAAGAAACTGTCTATTTCTGTCTTAAATTAAGCTTCCAAAGTGCTCTGAGTCAGCGAATTCCACAGATCTACAACCCTCAGAGAAGAAATTTCTCCTCATCTCAGTTTTAAATGGGCAGCCCCTTATTCTAAGATTATGTCCTCTAGTTCTAGTATCCCCCATCAGTGGAAACATCCTCTCTGCATCCACCTTGTCAAGCCCCCTCATAATCTTATACGTTTCGATAAGATCACCTCTCATTCTTCTGAACTCCAATGAGTAGAGGCCCAACCTACTCAACCTTTCCTCATAAGTCAACCTCCTCATCTCTGGAATCAACCGAGTGAACCTTCTCTGAACTGCCTCCAAAGCAAGTATATCCTTTCGTAAATATGGAAACCAAAACTGCACGCAGTATTCCAGGTGTGGCCTCACCAATACCCTGTACAACTGCTGCAAGACGTCCCTGCTTTTATAATCCATCCCCTTTGCAATAAAGGCCGAAATTCCATTGGCCTTCCTGATCACTTGCTGTACCTGCATACTAACCTTTTGTGTTTCATGCACAAGTACCCCCAGGTCCCGCTATACTGCAGCACTTTGCAATCTTTCTCCATTTAAATAATAATTTGCTCTTTGATTTTTATTTTATATATTTGTGTGTGACGATTAGTTTCTTTTCTATAGGGTGGAGTTGCTGGAGCTGAAAATAACATTTCCATCACGGCCTTTGTGGCGATAGCATTGCAGCATTCCTTGGATGCTTTTCACCAGAATAACATTGGAGCTATTGCAAAAGTGGTAAGGGTTTCGAATGCCTTTCTGTCTTTCCATCTCACCATTGATACTTCCGTTCTGCCGACACTGCAAACGGTTAGGGAACAGATTCCAAAAATATCAATCGATGCAATCGATGGGCTTTCGAACAAAGTTTGAGTGGTTAATTTTGTTTACATTACAAAAAAAATGCATAAAGGAACATAATGGCCCGGATTTTTGTGTCGATACTAACGGTGAGGTATCAGCGCTTATTATGGAGTAAATCAGATGGTGAATTCCGGCATCCGCACATGCGCAGTAAAAGGCGGAAATATGGAAGTCGCTGTCCGATATGCCCTGTTACTCCACAGGCTGTTCTACAACAGTATCTGGCCAATGGACTCAGCATTGAAGTCCATGTAAGGGTGTGAAGTTGCTGTACTTAGCCATAAATTACCCACTAAGCATGTCAGAAAAAGTTAGGGCTTTCTGGTATAAGTGATTTTTTTTTGCGGAGCGATAATTCATAATTACTGCCAAACAACCTCTCCGGCACCAAAAATTACATTTTACAAGTGCAGAGTCTCATTCCTTCAGAACGCAATTATTGCTGGAGATCTAAAAAAAAAAGAAAAATTTATATATTTTTGTACTTTTTCTGTCTGTCTCTTTTGTCTCTCTCTCTTAACCCCACCTTTCTTTCCCTCTCTTTAATTTGTTTTATGCGCATGATCTAACTCTAATTTATACTTCCTGGTTTGTACTCTGCGTGTGGACTCTCCAATCTGATTGGGCACGCACAGCACCCAATCGTGCAGTGGATCCGGCCTGCACTACCACGCTTCCCTCGGTTCTGTGCAGAGAAGGTCAGGGGATCCGTTAGTGGCCGAGGTGGATGGGTGGGGGAGGGGGAAAGGAGAGAGACAATCGAAGATGGAGAGAGGGGATAACATAAGAACATAATAATTAGGAGCAGAAGTAGTCCATTCAGCCCCTCGAGCCTGCGCCGCCATTCAGTAAGATCATGGCTGATCTTTTACCTCAACTCCACTTTCCTGCACTGTCCCCATATCCCTTGATTCCCTTAATATCCAACAATCTATTGACCTCTGTCTTGAATATACTCAAAAACTGAGCCTCCACAGCCCTCTGTCTGTGAATTCCAAAGATTCACCATCCTCATAGGAAAATTGGCCCATCCCAGGAATCAGCCTGGTGAGCCTTCATTGCACTCCCTCAATGGCAAGTATATCCTTCCTCAGGGTAAGGCGACCAACCAGGGTCTCACCAGGGCCCTGTATAATTGCAGTAACACATATTTACTCTTGTACTCAAATCCCCTTAAAGGTTGAGGAGAGGATCGAAGGAGGAGACAGAGGGGGGAAAGCATCAAAGTGGGGAGGGAGGAGAGTGGATCGAACTGATCGGATTGAATAAAAATTAAGGACTTATTTTCCCTGGAACAAAGCTGATTAAAGGGGGAATCTAGCAGATGTTTTCAAAATTATAAAAGTTTTGAGATGGTAAACAGCAAAAGGTGGTTTCCAATAGTCGGTAAATTGGCAACAAGGGGTACAGACTGAGAATTAGTTGAAGAACAAAGGCGGTTACAAGAAATGATTTCAGACAAAAGGCTTGTAAAACATGGAGTGCTTTTATACCAAAATAAGTGCTTTAACTGCCAAGATTTTGTATGGCAGGAGAGCAGATCGTAAGGGGTGGGGGGGGGGGGGGGTGGGGGGAAGAGTCGAGGGGATGGAGAGGGGGAGGGGAGAGGGGATGGAATGGGAAGGGGGAGAGGAGGGGGAATGGAAAGGGGGAGAGGAGAGGGAATGGGAAGTGGTGGAGATGATCGGAAGGGAATAGGGAGAAGGATTTGGAGGAAGGAGAGGAGCTCAGAGAGAGGGTAGGTCAGGAGCTCGGGGGGAGGGCAGGTCAGTAACTCGGAGAGAGAAGGTCAGGAACTTGTTGGGGGGAGCACGGTGAGAACAGTGGGGAGGGGGGAAGAATGTGATCCTTGTCTAAAGGAGGGTGGGGGTTGAGGGAGGGTGGGGGGATGGGAAGATAGACCATGTTCTCCCTCCCTCTGTTAGGCCTGGATCACGTTCTTCCGCTCCGACCCCCTTTACACCTGCACCACGCTCTCCCTCTCCTCCCCTCCCAGACCGCAATGGTTCAATAAGGCAGCTCACAACCTCCCTCTCAAGGGCAACTTGGAATGGGCAACAAATAAATGAAATTTAAAGAACGAGAGCATATTCTGTGTTGGTCCTACAACATGCATAGCACGACATTTATGTGTTATTTGCCGGACTCGACTGTTCCAGTGTTCTCCTGGCCAACCTCCCATCTTCCGCCCTCAATGAACCTGAGCTCATCCAAAACTCTGCTGAGCATGCCCTAACACACAGCAAGTCCCGTTCACCCATCACGCCTGCTCTCGCTAAACTGCGCAGCTGCCTGACATTCCTGCGCAGCCCGTTAAAGGGAACGACGCACCCACCCAAAAAAATTAAGGGGAACCTTGACCTCCAACACATTGGGCTGGAAATTCGGTTGAAGGTTTTTAAGGCGCTAATGTTGTGCAGTCGTTAAATTTAACGCCGGAAAATGGTTTGCGATGGCAGCCAAAAAATTCACTGGTTGCGCCCTGAGAGTGGAGCAGAGCACTAAGGGAAGCGTTCTACACTTATCTTAGGGCGCTAGGCCCGGTGAATAACTGAATATCCCGTGCTAAAGGGCCGGCTTCGTAGCATCCTAAGAGAGGCCTCCCATTAAAAAAAAAAGAATCGGAACAAAAAACACAATAAAATATTCCCTATACATCACTCACCCCAATAAAGTTAAATCGCAAAAAAAAAATTAATCACTCACACTTCCCTGATGCAATCGTTCCTTCCCTTTGTGCCCTGAGACAGCTCTGCATGCCAGCTTTGTCTGGCGGAGTCACTAGGGGGCGCTACGGGTGCAGCGCAGTCCAAATGTTGCAGCCGTGTTGATACCGGGGCGTTGCACACCGACACGACTCTCCCAGGCGATACTTCTCAGCGCCGCCGATACCAGCACTCTCAATTTGTCGAGCAGCGCAAATGCCGGTTTCGGTTTAACATCCCATCTGAAAAACGGCACCTCCAACAGTGCAGCACTCCTTCAGCACTGCACTGGAGAGTCAGTCGAGATTTTGTGCTCAAGTCCCTGGAGTGGGACTGGAACCCACAACCTTCTGACTCAGAGACGAGGGTGTGTCCCACTGAGCCACTAGCTGGGATGGGCGATGTATTTCACTGTTGGTCTATTTCTCACCTTTCATTCTATTTCGCCAGAAAAAAAGCATTGACCAGGCAGCTGATTTTTTGCACAAGGAGTTGCTGAATATGAAGCAACCTCACACTATTGCCATCACTGCCTATGCCCTTGCTTTCGTGGGAGCAGACACCAGCAAAGTACTAGAAGCTGAGAGAAAGCTGAAAGCAATTGTATCTTACAACAGAGGTAAGCTTTCCAAAACCAGCGAATTTCTAACAGAGGGCATTGATGAAGAAAGATTTCCGCACTGTTTCAGTCTTGGGTCTGTCATACTTGTTAAACCCGTTCGACCCTTGTTACGAATTGACCATGTAACTGCAATGAATTAGTATCAGGATGACAATTATGTGATTCTAGAGAACTCTGGCCCTTTGAATTATAGAATAGAATCACAGAATGGTTACAGCACACAAGGAGGCCATTCGGCCCATGGAGCCCGTGCCAGCTCTCTGCAAGAGCAGCTCAGCTAGTCCCACTCCCCCTCCCTTTCTCCATAACCCTGCAATTTTATTTTATTCAGGTACTTATCTAATTCTCTTTTGTGGTGCGTTTCAGATCCTAACCACTCACTGTGTAAACAAGTTTTCCTCCGGTCGCCTTTGGAGTTTCTGCCAATCACCTTAAATCTGTGTCCTCTGGTTCTCGACCCTTCTACCAATGGGAACAGTTTCTCTCGATCTACTCTGTCCGGACCCCTCATGATTTTGAACACCTCGATCAAATCTCCTCTCAACCTTCTCTGCTCTAAGGAGAACAACCCCGGCTTCTCCAGTCTATCCACGTAACTGAAGTCCCTCATCCCTGGAATCATTCTCGTAAATCTTTTCTGCACCCTCTCCAAAGCCTTCACATCCTCCCTAAAGTGCGTTCTAATCATCTTGGTATTTCCAACTGCAAAATTGGTCCCCAACACTAATATGCCAGGAAAAATGATTTGATAGAAAGACTCACTTGTATTTATATAGAGCGGCCGAAATTCAACCCCGCCTGAAGCAGGTCACACCCACCGTTTCTCCTGTGTTCTCACTGCCGCGGTGGATGCGGTGGCCTCTTGTGCGAAATTCAGCTCTTTGTCTTTTTTTTCTGAGCAGGGCGGAATCCATCGCAAGAGGGGTGGAAGTGGGGGTGGGCGGAGTGTCTGCCACTGTCAGTCATCAGCGAGAGGGGTGGAAGTGGGGGCGGGCGGAGTGTCTGCCACTGTCAGTCATCAGCGAGAGGGGTGGAAGTGGGGGTGGGCGGAGTGTCTGCCACTGTCAGTCATCAGCGAGAGGGGTGGAAGTGGGGGTGGGCGGAGTGTCTGCCACTGTCAGTCATCAGCGAGAGGGGTGGAAGTGGGGGCGGGCGGAGTGCCTGCCACTGTCAGTCATCAGCGAGAGGGGTTGCCAGGCTGCCTGTTGGCGGCCCGGCCGAACCCGGGGGCAGAATTGTTGGGCCGACATGGCAGTCGGACAACCTAAAAAAAATAAGATGACGGCCATGGCAGTGCCAAAACGTCATTTTGCACACACTGCAAGCACTTGGTGGGACAGAGGAGCAGTTTGGAGCGCGAGGCTGGAGCTGTGGGAAAATTAAAAAAAGCCAGTCATCGCAACAGCAGAACCAACAACGCGGCAATCAGAAGCGGCGAGGAGCGGGGGTCGGGAGCGGTGAGGAGCGGGGGTCGGGAGCGGTGAGGAGCGGGGGTCGGAAGTGACGAGGAGCGGGGGTCGGAAGCGGCGAGGAGCGGAGGTCGGGACCGGCGAGGAGCGGAGGTCGGAAGCAGAGAGGAGCGGAGGTCGGAAGCGGCGAGGAGCGGAGGTCGGGACCGGCGAGGAGCGGAGGTCGGAAGCAGAGAGGAGCGGAGGTCGGAAGCGGCGAGGAGCGGGGGTCGGAAGCGGCGAGGAGCGGAGGTCGGGACCGGCGAGGAGCGGAGGTCGGAAGCAGAGAGGAGCGGAGGTCGGAAGCGGCGAGGAGCGGAGGTCGGAAGTGACGAGGAGCGGGGGTCGGAAGCGGTGAGGAGCGGAGGTCGGGACCGGCGAGGAGCGGAGGTCGGAAGCAGAGAGGAGCGGAGGTCGGAAGCGGCGAGGAGCGGAGGTCGGAAGTGACGAGGAGCGGAGGTCGGAAGCGGCGAGGAGCGGAGGTCGGAAGTGACGAGGAGCGGGGGTCGGAAGCGGTGAGGAGCGGGGGTCGGAAGTGACGAGGAGCGGGGGTCGGAAGTGACGAGGAGCGGAGGTCGGAAGCGGCGAGGAGCGGAGGTCGGGACCGGCGAGGAGCGGAGGTCGGAAGCAGAGAGGAGCGGAGGTCGGAAGCGGCGAGGAGCGGAGGTCGGAAGCGGAGAGGAGCGGGGGTCGGAAGCAGCGAGGAGCGGGGGTCGGAAGTGACGAGGAGCGGGGGTCGGAAGTGACGAGGAGCGGTGGTCGGAAGCAGAGAGGAGCGGAGGTCGGAAGCAGAGAGGAGCGGAGGTCGGAAGTGACGAGGAGCGGTGGTCGGAAGTGACGAGGAGCGGTGGTCGGAAGCGGAGAGGAGCGGAGGTCGGAAGCGGAGAGGAGTGGGGGTCGGAAGCAGAGAGGAGCGGAGGTCGGAAGCAGAGAGGAGCGGGGGTCGGAAGCAGCGAGGAGCGGAGGTCGGAAGCAGAGAGGAGCGGGGGTCGGAAGTGACGAGGAGCGGTGGTCGGAAGTGACGAGGAGCGGTGGTCGGAAGCGGAGAGGAGCGGGGGTCGGAAGTGACGAGGAGCGGTGGTCGGAAGCGGAGAGGAGCGGGGGTCGGAAGCGGCGAGGAGCGGAGGTCGGAAGCGGCGAGGAGCGGAGGTCGGAAGCGGAGAGGAGCGGAGGTCGGAAGTGACGAGGAGCGGAGGTCGGAAGTGACGAGGAGCGGTGGTCGGAAGCAGAGAGGAGCGGAGGTCGGAAGCAGCGAGGAGCGGAGGTCGGAAGCGGAGAGGAGCGGAGGTCGGAAGTGACGAGGAGCGGAGGTCGGAAGTGACGAGGAGCGGTGGTCGGAAGCAGAGAGGAGCGGAGGTCGGAAGCAGCGAGGAGCGGAGGTCGGAAGCAGCGAGGAGCGGGGGTCGGAAGTGACGAGGAGCGGAGGTCGGAAGCCTATACAAATACAAACTGCCTCCAATGCAAGTATATCCTTCCTTAAATAAGGAGACCAAAACTGTACGCAGTGGCCTCACCAATACCCTGTACAGTTGCAGCAGGACTTCTCTGCTTTTATACTCTATCCCCCTTGCAATAAAGGCTGACATTCCATTTGCCTTCCTGATTACTTGCTGTACCTGCATACTAACTTTTTGAGTTTCATACACAAGGACCCCCAGGTCCCTCTGTACTGCAGCACTTTGTAATATCTCTCCATTTAAATAATAATTAGTTTTTTTACTTTTCCTGCCAAAGTGGATAACCTCACATTTTCCCACATTATATTCCATCTACCAAATGTTTGCCCACGCCTTTAGCCTGTCTATATCCCTTTGCAGATTCTTTGTATCCTCCTCACAGCTTCCTTTCTCACCCATCTTTGTATCATCAGCAAACTTGGCTACATTACACTCGGTCTCTACATCCAAATCATTAATATAGATTGCAAATAGGCCCCAGCACCGATCCCTGTGGCACCCTATTAGTTACTATTTTCCAACCGGAAAATGACCCATTTATCCCAATTATCTGTTTTCTGTTAGTTAGTCAATCCTCTATCCATGCTAATATATTACCCCAATGCTGTGAACTCTTATTTTGTGCAGTAGCCTTTTATGTGGCACCATTCCTGTTTTCTGTTTCCCTCCTTTTTTAAATAGGGGCGTTACATTTGCGATTTTCCAATCAACTGGGACCTTTGGTAGATTGCAACCATTATCTCATCAGCCACTTCTTTTATGACCCTAGGATGCAAGCCATCAGGTCCAGGAGGCCTGTCCACCTTTAGTCCCATAATTTTACAGATTACTTTTTCTTTAGTGAAAGTGATTGTTTTAAGTTCGCCCCCCCTCCCTTTAGCTCCTTGATTATCTATTATTGGGATGTCTACTGGGGAAACGATGGTTTATTTAGCAAATGTGAAAGAATGAAAGACTTGCAGTTATATATAGTGCCTTTCACGAACACCAGAAATCTCAATGTGCCAGCTAAAAGAGCAGACGGGGCTTCGGTTTAACGTCGCATCTGAAAGACGGCACCTCTGATAGTGTAGCACTCCCTCAGTACTGCACTGGAGTGTCAGCCTAGGGTCATGTGCTCAAGTTCCTGGAGTGAGACATGATCCCATGACCTTCTCACTCAGTGGTAGTCACTGAGCCACAGCTGGTACTGAAATAAACAGTCGCATTTCTGTATGGTTAAAAGAAGTCCAGCTGAATTAAGTTCTTCCTTACAACCCGTAGAGCACGATGTTCGTTACTGGCAAGCCGATGAAACGTGGTTGTACAGTGGAGAACATAACCCAGCTAAGGCCCCACAGGCTTCAGCTATCACCGTGGAAACCACCTCGTATGCCTTACTGCAGGCGCTGTCAAGAAAGGACATCGACTACGCAACACCTGTTGCGAAATGGTTAACGGAGCAGCAAAACTACGGTGGGGGTTTTCGCTCCACCCAGGTATCTACATTGCTTTCCTCTAACACGACCTTGGCTTATCGTTGCTGATAGTTAGTTGAATAACGGGGGGTACAGGGGTTGTGGTCGGTGTTTGAGATCACGCAGTTTTACACGTTTCCGCGTGCGGGAGATACACATCGGTGTAGATTCCAATTCTGGCCTCTTGCCCATCATCGATTTCCTTCACTTCACCATGAGCGGCTGTGCCTTCAGCTGTTAGTCCCCAAGCTCTGGAACTCTCTCCCCAAAACATGCCACCTCTCCAGCTTTCTCTCCTCCTTTACGACGCTCCTTAAAACCTATCTCTTTGACTAAGCCACCTTACCTAATAGCTCCTTATGTGGCTCGGTGTCAAGTTTTGTCTGACATACGCTCCTGTGAAGCGCATTGGGACGTTTTACTACGTTAAAGATGCTATATAAATGCATGTTTTCTTGTTGTAGATTGTCATCTTGCCGTCTGGATATAGCGGCGGTGTTGTGTTACAGTAACCGCCTGTATTTCCTCTCCGTTCGGAAAACCTGGCGGTTTATATAATGGCCGACCGATCGTGAAATGTCAGTTTTAGATCCACATGGGAAATTGAAAATCCGCTGTTAAAAAAGTGACCATTTTGTACGCTTTATATTATCCAAGCCTTGCAATTATTACCCCTGGACATGGACGCATTTATTTGCAACACCTAAAGCTCTGATTGAGTCCCCTTGTATCACGAGATCTGATTGCTGATTGGTCCCCTTGGAGGATAAGACACACCCAGCAGTTTCTCCGGAATGTGCAATTAGAACCGCCCAGCCTACATAATCAGTGACATTGCAAAGTGTAATTCGAGCCATTCTGACTGCTGACTCCAGACAAAACTGCATGCACTTGGAACAGGGCTCACCCTCGAGGGTTAAGAACTTATCCTCCCCAAACGAGTTTCTGCACCCATCCCCCTTCACCCAAGTGCCTGACCTTCTCTTTACCCCCCCCCCCCAAGTTTCTGATAATCTCCCCCCACCCCCCAAGTTTCTGACCTTTCCCCCAGGCCTAAGTGGCTGACCAAACCCCCCACCCGACTTCCTGATCTACTTCCCCATCACCTCCCTGGGTTCCTGACCTACTTCCCCATCAACTCCCTGAGTTCCTGACCTCCCCCTGCTCAAGTTCTCCCACCCCAACGGATTCATGACCTTCTCCCCCAACAAGTTCCTGAACTTATCACAACCCCCCCCCCCAGAAATAGATGGGCCATTGTGTGTGGGTCACAGATTGTTAACAGGTTTATTGGGTATGAAGTGAATAGTGACAGTGTCATGATTTCCAGATTTCATCAAGTTCAATGATGTCACTTACCACACGTGCTTTCCGAGACATCAACCAGGTATAGGGGGAGGAGAGGGAGAATGTGGTGTGGGTGTAAAGGGGGTGGGGTTGGAAGAACGCAATCCGTCTTTCCATCTGGATCACGTTCTTGCTCTCAACCCCTTCCCGCCCTTTAGACCTGGATCATGTTCTTCCCCCATCCCCATTGTGATCTCCGTGCTCTTTACACCCCACCAAGCTCCTGACCTCTCCCTGAGTTTCCATTCGCTCTCCCCTCCAATCCCCTCACCCCCATTATCTCTCTTTCTCTATCTCCTCCCAGTCTCTCTCTCTCTCCCAAAGTCTCTCTCTCTCTCTCTCTCTCCCCAGTCTCTCTCTCGCCCCCCAGTCTCTCTCTCTCCCAGTCTTTCTCTCTCTCTCTCCCCAGTCTCTCTCTCTCTCTCCGTCTCTCTCTCTCTCCCCAGTCTCTCTCTCTCTCTCGCCCCTGTCTCTCTCTCCCCCAGTCACTCTCTCTCCCCAGTCTCTCTCTCTTTCCCCCCCAGTCTCTCTCTCTCCCCAGTCTCTCTCTCTCTCTCCCACCAGTCTCTCTCTCTCTCTCTCTCTCTCTCTCTCTCTCTTCCAGTCTCTCTCTCTCTCTCCCTCTCCCCAGTCTCTCTCCCTCTCTCCCCAGTCTCTCTCTCTCTCTCTCCCCCACCAGTCTCTCTCTCTCTCTCTCCCGCAGTCTCTCTCTTCCCCCCCAGTCTCTCTCTCCCCCCCCCAGTCTCTCACCCCCGCCCCAATCTGCTCCGTGCAGAAAGGAATGGATTTTGAAGTGTCGTCCCAGATCCAAACAGAGTGACGGGTGTCATCAGTCAAGTATTCGGGGCATCTGGAATATTTCCACTCGTCCAACTGGAATTTTGCTTCTTTGAAGGACACAGTAATTGCCTTGGAAGCTCTATCAAGATACCACACCGCTTTCATGGAGAGAGAAGAGGAAGTAAACATGCAAATTCAGTTCAATGTTTTTGGAAAGAACACTGGGACCACGGTTCACCTGCGCAGACGGAACGCTCTGACACAGAAGGAACTGAAGGTGAGGTTGCCATCGGGAACAGCACATCCTGTTTGATTGCCTCGCTTACTCTCCACCCGCTCCCCACCTGCCTACTCCGCTGGCCAGGTTGGTAACCAATGGACCCCACATTTTGCCCAGTATGGGGTGGAGCTTGACTCTACATGATGGCGCTAAACAGCCGATAGCCAGTCGGCAGCCCGTTTTATCTCTATCCGATTTTAATTTGCATTGAAGTAGTTTAATAGATTAAATAAGGAACATTGTTTTCCACTGGCAGGTGGGTTGGAAATCCGAGGATTCAGATTTAAGGTAATTGGCAAAACAACCAGAGCGGGAGATGAGGAAAAAAAATCTACACAGTGAATTGTTGTGATCTGGAATGCATATAAGAACATAAGAACATAAAAACATAAGAAATAGGAGCAGGAGTGGGCCATACGGCCCCTCGAGCCTGCTCCGCCATTTAATACGATCATGGCTGATCCGATCATGGACTCGGGTCCACTTCCCTGCCTGCTCCCCATAACCCCTTATTCCCTGAAATGGTGGTGGAATCAGATTCAATAGTAATTTTCAAAAGGGAATTGGATAAATACTTGAAGGGGAAAATTTGTAGGGCTTTGGGGAACGAGCGGGGCAGTGGAACTAATTGGATAGCTCATACAAAGAGCCAGCACAGGCACAATGGGCCGAATGGCCTTCATTGTTCATTGGTCTATGATTCTAAGTCTGACTTTAAAATCTTAAAAAATAGACCGACCAGCTCTTGTTCCGCACATAGATTCCTCCCTTAATCGTTTTGCTTAATGATCAGATCATGCTCCACATTCATCATACATAGAAAAACTTGTGGAGAGAAAGGAAGAGTCTGTTGATTGAATATAATGTACCTTCCACTCTGCTAGTTTCCTTTCGGAAGCAAGATTCGAATCGAGCTATCGGGTCAAGGAAATGGGACGCTGACTGTGAGTATACTTAACGATTACTAGAATTTTTTACTTCAACAATTAACTTCAGATTTCAGTTTTAAAGCTGCCTTTGGTATTTTTCCGTGAATGAAGCTGTTGCAAGTGCTAAAATAAGTTAAATACAGCTCCGTCGGCACCTATCGACCAGTGAACCAGAAAATCCCTCAAAAGGATTGTCGTCTGATGATTTTGCAGGCCCGTCTATTGTTCCTTCTGTTTCTGGCTGATTGTTAACTGTGGGTGGAAGATATTTGCCTCCGACTGCAATCATTTCTACAAAAGTACCCGGCGGTCCCAGAGGCTCGGTGTCTTGTGGTCCTGGGGCTCTATGTGAAGGCCAGCGACGGGGCCCACGTATCCCCGGAGCGTATGGGTTTCACACAGATCTCTGGGATCATGCGGGCCGCTCCAACCTCATCATCATCACAGGCGGTCCCTCGAACGAGGATGACTTGCTTCCACATGAGTTCACAGATGTTTCAATGAAGGACCCGATGTTCCAGTCCTGAACTCCAGTTGAGGGGGTGGAAGATGCCTGGATTTTTTTAACGTGTGGTGGCCGTTGCACACCAGCCACCACACGGGCTTGACAGAGCTAGGTCTTGGTCCAGTGGCAAGGATTAACCAGGACGACTAGAGACCAGCTCTGCTGCATGGACCTAGTGCGCACACATATTATTCAATGTCCCAGCTTCCACAGCTCTCTGAGGCAGCGAATTCCACAGTTTTACAACCCTCTGAGAGAAGAAATTTCTCCTCATCTCTGTTTTAAATGGGCGGCCCCTTATTCTAAGATCATGACCTCTAGTTCTAGTCTCCCCGTGCTGCCCCTGGGCCCTCGGCTCTTCTGGGCCCCGTATCCTTATTCGCCGCACCTCCGCGACGATCTCTCGCCGCTCCTCCGCCACAAACATTCGCCACACCTCCGTCACGATCTCTCGCAACTCCTCCACCACAAAAACACTCGCCTGTCGAAATCTCGACCTCCGATAAACGACTCAGACACCTTCAGCTCCAGCAGATGTTTCTTTAATTTACTTGCGAGCAAGGGAAAGGTCACACTCAGTCAATGGCTAAATGAACACCTCCGAAATGGTACAATTTCACGAGATATTTATACAGTAAAACCCAAGTTATGGCCTCTCCCTGTGTATTGGATCTGTCTCGCAGTCAGTGAATACAGATAAAGAGTTAATTACTACATCCTTGTCCTGACATGGTTTCCGGATATTTCCTTTTGTCAGGGTTATTAGTTGGCCAGCCGGCCATTACTCGATGAGAGTGTGGTAATGAGCTATTACCTGCCTTGCATTGTGTCAGGATTGTCCAGTTTCCTAGTCAGTTATCTTTTTGCATCAAATGGATGAGGTCTCTGCAAGAAATAATGGCTGGTGGTTTGAGTACTTTGAAAAGGGTGGGGTGGAGTGGAACTGGTGTTGTATAGACAATAGGAGAGCACCATGGTGGGTACGTGTCTCAGCAGGACTTGCCTCCTAGCTGTCTGGTGGCTATCAGCCATTTCAAGCCAGGTTCAGCTGTTTTTGCAAGCCGACTGCTTTATGCAGAAATTTCTGGAAGGACCAGGACTCCATTTTGTTATATATTGCAAAGGGCACAAAAATACTGCATGGTATCAGCTTAGATAAAAATACATTTCCACATGCCGCACCTCTGCCACGATCTCCCGTCGCACCTCCACACCAAACATTCGCCGCACCTCCGTCACGATCACCCACGATCCCTCATCGCTCCTCCACCCCGATCACTGATTGCAAGACCGCCACGACCTTTCATGCTCCTCTGCTTTAACAGGGCCCAGCCGGTGCTCCTGCCCACGCTCCAAACGATGACCTGGGTCCTGATTACATCACCTCGAAGCCATCGAACACTTGGAGTGTCTCGCGCTGGAAGCTGCAATGGCATGTTCCTTTTTATAGCCCCAACCTGCGGTGCTGTTCTCTCACAGGTCAGGGTGGCCCAACCTATCAGAGTACATAACAACATAAAAACATAAGAAATAGGAACAGGAGTAGGCCACACAGCCCCTCGAGCCTGCTCCGCCATTCAATAAGATCATGGCTGATCTGATCATGCACTCAGCTCCACTTCCCCACCCACTCCCCATAACCCCTTATCCCCTTATCGTTTAAGAAACTGTCTATTTCTGTCTTAAATTTATTCAATGTCCCAGTTTCCGCAGCTCTCTGAGGCAGCGAATTCCACAGATTCACAACCCTCTGAGAGAAGAAATTACTCCTCAACTCTGTTTTAAATGGGCAGCCCCTTATTCTAAGATCATGCCCTCTAGTTCTAGTCTCCCCCATCAATTGAAACATCCTCTCTGCATCCACCTTGTCAAGCCCCCTCATAATCTTATACGTTTCGATAAGATCACCTCTCATTCTTCTGAATTCCAATGACTAGAGCCCCAACCTACTCAACCTTTCCTCATAAGTCAACCCCCTCATCCCTGGAGTAGGGGGATCCCCATTCATAGTTATGGTAATTCCGTATATAGGGAGCTGCCATAACTATGGATGGGAATACCCCCAAAACCACAGACACACTGAAAATAAATTTTAAAAACACATTCCATATTTAAAATGAATTAAAGTGCAATTTCATTAAATATTTTATACCAATTTTTTTTTTAAATATGTCTTAACAGGGCTAAAAATAAACTTCCCTTAATGGAAAGGGTTTTTAACATATACATTTTATAAGATTTTGTTTTTCTATTTTTTAAAACTCTTACGCTGGTAAAAACAGGCCTTGTTCCTGCTTTTACAAGCGTACAAATATGAAGGATGTTCCCGTGGAGGGAGGCCCATTTCCTTTGATCGCGTGCGATTTGTCAAAATAAATGTTGACAGATTGCAAGTGCCGGGTCTGGGCGCACACTAAATCTGGGACTTGCAGGGACCTCACGGGCACATGCGCATTTCGTGGTTAGCGCGATCACCGACTTCTCAAAAGCGCTTTACAGCCAAGGAAGTACTTTTGGAGTGTAGTCACTGTTGCAATGTGGGAAACACGGCAGCCAATTTGTGCACAGCAAGCTCCCACAAACAGTAATGTGATAATGACCCAGATAATCTGTTTTTTGGTTATGTTGATTGAGGGATAAATATTGGACAGGACACCGGGGATAACTCCCCTGCTCTTCTTCAAAATAGTGCCATGGGATCTTTTACTTCCACCCGAGAGAGCAGACGGAGCCTCGGTTTTACAGTTCATCCGAAAAATACTCAGTACTGCACTGGGAGCGTCGGTCTAAATTTATGTGCTCAAGTTCCTGGAGTGGGACTTGAACCCACAACCTTCTGGATCAGAAGCGAGGGTGCTCCCCACTGAGCCACAGCTGACACTTGGAGCTGAAGATAATTTTTTCTGACACAGCAAGTTGTGATCTGGAAGGCATTGCCTGAAAGGGGGATGGAAGCAGATTCAATAGTCACTTTCAAAAGGGAATTGGATAAATAGTTGAAGGGGGGATAATTTTCAGAGCTATGGGATAATAGCAGGGCGCGGTACGAATTGGATAGCTCTATCAATGAGCTGGCACAGGTACGATGGGCCAAATGGCCTCCTTTCCGTGCTGTATCATTTAATGATTTTCTGATCATGGTCGGATTGTGAACTTTGACCTCTGGGTTGCTCGGCCAATAATACAGTCACTGGGCTACCATACAGGGCTCATCAAGTTACCAAACAAGCACACGTTCACACATTTTACAGCCAGGGGCTTTGGCAGAAGGTTTAAAATAGTTCACTTTTTGTATCCAAACACATCAGCTGTTGAATATCGAAAGCAGTTGAAGATTCTGCTTCCCCAGAAAGATGAACTTAGCATTAAAAAGAAAAAAAAGGAGCTTTTCATTTATATAGCACCTTTCACCACCCCTAGGTCCCAAAGCGCTTCTCATCCATTGAAAAACCTTTGAAGTGTAGTCACTGCTGTAGTGCAGGAAACGCAGCCGCCACTGCACACAAGCTCCCACAAATAGCAATGTGGTAATGACCAGATAATTTGTTTCAGTGATGTTGATTGAGCGATAAGTAGAGTAAGATGAGGCAAAAAAAGGGTGTGTATGACAGATGTCAGGTTGAAAATACAGGTGAGAATCAGGCTGAATATAAAAAGTTCAGGGGGGGAAGTGAAAAATGAAATGAGGAGCAAAGAGAGAGTATGAGAATAGACTGGCAACTAACAGAAAAGGGAATCCAAAAGCCTTCTATACGCATATCAATAGTAAACGGGTACTAAGGGGAGAGGTGGGGCCGATTAGGGACCAAAATGGAGAGCTACTCATGGAAGCAGAGGGCATGGCTAAGGTACTAAATGAGTACTTTGCATCTGTCTTTACCAAGGAAAAAGATGCTGCCAAAGTCATAGAGAAAGAGGAGGTAGATGAGCTACTGGATGGGATAAGAATTGATAATGACGAGGCACTAGAAAGGCTGGCTGTACTTAAAGTTGATAAGTTGACCAGGGCCAGATGGGATACATCCTCAGAAACTGAGGGAAGTGAAGATGGAAATTGCAGAGGTACTGGCCATAATCTTCCAATCCTCCTTAGATACAGGACTGGTGCCAGAGGGCTGGAGAATTGCAAATGTTACAGCCTTGTTCAAAAAAGGGTGTAAAGATAAACCCAGGAACTACAGGCCAGTCAGCTTAACCTCGGCAGCAGGGAAGTTTTTAGAAACAATAATCCGGGATAAAATTAACAGTCACTTGGACAAGTGTAGATTAATTAAGGAAAGCCAGCACGGATTTGTTAAAGGTAAATCGTGTTTAACTAACGATTGCGTCTTTTGATGAGGTAATAGGAAGGGTTGATCAGGGCAATGCGGTGGATGTGGTGTACATGGACTTCCCAAAGGCATTTGATAAAGTGCCACATAATAGGCTTGCCAACAAAGTTGAAGCACATGGAATAAAGGGACAGTGGCAGATTGGATATGAAATTGGCGAAGTGACAGGTAACAAAGAGTAGTAGTGAATGTTTTTTTTCAGACTGGAGGAAGGTAGCCACTGGTGTTCCCCAGGGGTCAGTACTAGGACCACTACTTTCCTTGATGTATATTAATGAATTGGACTTGTGTGTACAGGGCACAACTTCAAAATTTGCAGATAACACAAACCTTGGAAGTATAGTGAACAATGAGGAGGATAGTGAAGACTTCAGGAAGACATAGACAGGCTGGTGGAAAGGGCAGAGGAAATCATCATATCATCATCATAGGCAGTCCCTCGAAATCGAGGCGGACTTGCTTCCACTCTAACAGTGAGTTATCAGGTGACTGTACAGTCAATACGGGAATTACAGTCTCTGTCACAGGTGGGACAGACAGTGGTTGAAGGAAAGGGTGGGTGGGACTGGTTTGCCGCACACTCCTTCCGCTGCTTGTGCTTGATTTCTGCATGCTCTCAGCAACCAGACTCGAGGTGCTCAGTGCCCTCCCGGATGCTCTTCCTCCACTTAGGGTGGTCTTTGGCCAGGGACTCCCAGGTGTCGGTGGGGCTGTGGCATTTTATCAAGGAGGCTTTGAGATTGTCCTTGAAACATTTCCTCTGCCCACCTGGGGCTCGCTTGCCGTGTAGGAGTTCCGAGTAGAGTGCTTGCTTTGGTAGTCTTGTGTCGGTCATGTGGACAATGTGGCCCGCCCAATGGAGCTGGTCGAGTGTGGTCAGTGCTTCGATCCTGGGGATGTTGGCCTGGTCAAGAACACTGACGTTGGTGCATCTATCCTCCCAGTGGATTTGCAGAATCTTGCAACAGAGTGCTGCACCGTTGGAGGGGCAGTACTGAGGGAATGCCGCACTGTCAGAGGGGCAGTACTGAGGGAGTGCTGCACTGTCGGAGAGGCAGTACTGGGGGAGTGCTGCACTGTCGGAGGGGCAGCATTGAGGGAGTGCTGCACTGTCGCTGGGGCAGTACTGAGGGAGTGCTGCACTATTGGACGGGCAGTACTGAGGGAGCACTGCACTGTTGGAGGGGCAGTATTGAGGGAGAGTTGCACTGTCGGAGGGGCAGCACTGAGGGAGAGCTGCACTGTCGGAGGGGCAATACTGAGGGAGTCCTGCACTATCACAAGTGTTGTCTTTGGGATGGGAATTCCCGTTGTGTATTATCAGATTGGATATTCCGGCCAACAGCAGCATTCCATCTCCCCGAAGCAGGGAGGAGGTACAGCCCTGCCAAGAGCAACGCTGGTTCGGGCTGTCCCTGGACATTAGGGTGTGTCTGAAGCACACAGAGCAAGTGGGCATGAAAGATCCCATGGACCACTATTCGAAGAAGACTTAGGGGAGTTCTGCCAGGTGTCCCGGTCAATAGTAATCCCTCAACCAACCTCACTAAAAACAGACGATCTGGTCATTCATCACATTGCTGTATGTGGGATCTTGCTGTGTTTAACTTGGCTGTCATATTTCCAAGATTACAACAGTGACTACACTTTAAGAAGACTTTATTGACTGTAAAATGCTTTGGGACGTCCTGAGGTGGTGAAATGCGCTATAGAAATGCAAATCTTTCTTTTTGCCTACAGCTTATTATTAACAATCCCCTTAAAGTTGTTAGTTTTTATCATCACATTTCACCTGACGCTATTTTGTGAATAAACTGAAGTGTTTGAATGCAGGTACAGAGCATTTTGAGTTTGATTTACTACTGATATCCCACTACTGATATCTGAAGACATCAACATCCATGTACCACATCGTGCTGTGACTTTAAGAGTTATAGTCTTTAACGGGAACTTGTTTATGAAACTTTCAGTTACGCAAAATGTACCATGTAATGGAGGAGCCCTCAACTACCTGTAACAAGGTTCACCTCTCGGTCACAGTCAAAGGCAAAGTGGAGTTTAAACGTAAGTCTACATCCGCTGCACAAAGTGAATGGGGCCCATGAGCCTAGAGTGATCTGAATGTAGACATAAGCTCCATATGTATATCTGGATCACACCAAGCTTAAATGTACCAATGCCCAGGTTTTTGTTTAATCGTTATCTGTCATTAATAAGAAACTTCTCGACTTAAAGGATAGGGGTGAAGCTGACTTTTAAATCCTTTCTGTAGAAAGATGTGTAGGACTTTACAAAGTCCCACGTGTGGGATTCCCCCTAAATCCTCAGCATTGCACAGATCCAATATTACCTCATGGGAGTATCAGCTAGTGGCTCAGTGGGCAGCACTCTCTGCAAGTGAGCCAAAAGATTGTGGGTTCAAGTCCCACTCTAGGGACATGAGCACAAAAAGATCCAGGCTGACCCTCCAGTGCAGTGTTGAAGGAACGCTGCACTGTCGGAGGTACCGCCTTTTGGATGAGACGTTAAACCGAGACCCTGTCTGCTCTTTCAGGTGGATGTAAAATATCCCATGGCATTATTTCAAAAAAGAGCAGGGGAGTTATCCCCAGTGTCCTTGGGCCAATATTTATCCCTCAATCAACAGAACAAAAAAACAGATTATCTGGTCATTATCACATTGCTGATTGTGGGAGCTTGCTGTGCACAAATTGGCTGCTGTGTTTCCTACATTACAACAGTGACTACACTTCAAAAGTACTTCATTGGCTGTAAAGTGTTTTGAGACATCCGGTAGTCTGTTATAACGTCTCATCCGAAAGACGGCACCTCCTACAGTGACGCACTCCCTCAGCACTGCACTGGAGTGTCAACCTAGATTTATGTGCTCAAATCCCTGGAGTGGGACTTGAACCCACAACCTACTGACCCCAATGCGAGTGTGTTACCCACTGAGCCAGAGCTGACACTGTAGGAACCACAGCAGCCAATTTACGCACAGCAAGCTCCCACAAATAGCAATGAGATAAATGACCAGATAATCTGTTTTCTTAGTGATGATGATTGAGTGATTGGCCAGGACACTGAGGAGAACTCCCCCGTTCTTTTTCAAAATAATGGCATGGGATATTTTAGGTCCACCTGAGAGCAGGCGGGGGCCTCGGTTTAACATCTCATCCTAAGGCGGCACCTCCGACAGTGCAGCGCTCCCACAGTATCTGAGTGTCATGTTTATTGTCTCACAAGAGACATTCAGCCAAACTTTGTTCTTCTTCGAAATAGTGCCAAGGGATCTTTTACATTCACCTGAGAGAACAGACAGGGCCTCGGTTTAATGTTCCTATCCGAAAGACTGCGTCCCTCAGGACTGCACTGTGAGTGTCAGCCTAGATTTTTTTGTGCTTAAATTCCTGGAGTGGGCCTTGAGCCCACAACCTTCTGACTCAGAGGTGAGAGTGCTACCCACTGAGCCACAGATTTAATTCAGATCTTGACGGGGTGGAGGGGGTGGAGGGGGTGGAGGGGGGGGGGGTGTTCGATCAATTGCCTCAGAAGAGTTTAAGAATGAGAAAGCCGAGAATGTGAAACTGCTGTTCAATGGCCACCTTCACAGGACAGGTAGAATGCAATCCGTGCTGGATTCCAGTCAATATATTGGGGGGGGGGGGGGGTTGAGTCCGTCTTGGGAGATAGCGATTTGCTAGCCCTGCTTTCCACCCCGAACCATTTTCTGATCCATTGACTTCAATCACTTCTAAAGTTGGAAGGGTGACCATTTTTCTCTCTGCGTCCTGATACTCACGGTTGGCTGAACATCATCACCGAAGTGGCGGATTATTGATCGGAATGACGATGGTACGGATATTCAAAAGCAAAATACTGCGGACGCTGGAATCTGGAATAAAAACAGAAAATGCTGGAAATCTCAGCGGGTCAGGCAGCCTCTGTGGCGAGGAAGCAGAGTTAACGTTTCGGGTCGATGACCCTTCGTCAGAACTGGAGAGTTTGGAAAGACCAGATTCTGAACAAGCATTGAAAGGGGGAGGGGAAGAAAGAGCAAAAGGGAAGGTCTGTGATAGGGTGGAAGGCAGGAGAGATTAGAGAGACAAAAGGGATGATGGTCCAAATTGAAATGATAATGCCAGGAGTTAGAAAAACATTAGTCAAGGTAGGGTGTGAATGGCGGGATAATGACCAACTGCCATTGGAGACAAGGGGAAAAAAGAAACAGGCTCTGGGGAGGGGTAGGGTGGAGGGGAGAGGGAGCCAAAGATTGACAGCGGTTACGCTCTGAAATTGTTGAACTCGATGTTGAGTCCAGAAGGCGGTAAAGTGCCTAAACGAAAGATGAGGTGCTGTTCCTCGAGCTTGTGTTGAGCTTTGTTGGAACAGTGTAGGAGGCCGAAGGCAGAGCGATCAGAGTGGGAGTGGAGTGGAGAATTAAAAGTGACAGGCGACCGGAAACTCAGGGTCACACTTGCGGACTGAACGGAGGGGATCCGCAAAGCGGTCACACAATCTACTCTCGGTCTCCCCAATGTAGAGGACACCACATCGTGAGCAGCGAATACAGTATACTAAATTGAAAGAAGTACAAGTAAATCGCTGTTTCATAAGAACATAAGAAAAAGGAGCAGGAGTAGGCCATAGGATCCCTCGAGCCTGCTCCGCCATTTAATATGATCATGGCTGATCTAATCATGAATTCAAGTCCACTTCCCCGCCTGCTCCCCATAACCCCTTATTCCCTTATCGGTTAAGAAACTGTCTATCTCTGTCTTAAATTTATTCAATGTCCCAGCTTCCACAGCTCTCTGAGGCAGCGAATTCCACAGAGTCACAACCCTCTGAGAGAAGAAATTTCTCCTCATCTCTGTTTTAAATGGACGGCCCCTTATTCTAAGATTGTGCCCTCTAGTTCTAGTCTGCCCCATCAGTGGAAACATCCTCTCTGCATCCACCTTGTCAAGCCCCCTCATAATCTTGTTTATATCCTAATTTGCCCTGCTGAATTTATTGAAGAAAAAAACATGATCAAACTTCACACTGAGCGAATAATCATACAGAATGTTCTTTTAGATTTTCGATTCATCGAACATTGAATGATTCTGTTAGTTGTGATTCTTGCAGGGTAATTAGAGTTTGTTACATGAATAGTGCATCTTATCACTCTATGAAATCATAGAACTTACAGCACAGATGGAAGCCATTTGGCCCATCGTGTTTGTGCTGGTTCTCTCAGAGTAATCCAATTATTCCCACACCCCTGCTCTGTAAAATGTTCTCCCTCACGTATCTATCCAATTCCCTTGATAAAGTTACTGTTAAATCTGCTTACACCCACCTTTCAGGCAGTGCGTTCCAGATCACAACAACTCGCTGCATTAAAAAAAAATTCTGCTCACCTCCCCTCTGGTTCTTTGGCAAATCACCTTAAATCTGTGTCCTCTGTTTGCCGACCCTTCTGCCACTGGAAACAGTTTGGTTTTAAAGGCGTAAATAAGGACATTCATGATTTTGAATACCTCTATCAAATCTCCCCTTGAAGGAGATTCTGCTCCAAACTCTAATAAGAACTTAATAAATAGGAGCAGGAGTTGGCCATTTGGCTCCTCGAGCCTGCTCCGCCATTCAATTAGATCATGGCTGATCTTCTACCTCAACTCCACATTCCAGATCGCAATAATCCCTTGATTCCCTTAATATCCAAAAATCTATCGGATCTCTGTCTTGAATATACTCAATGACTGAGCTTCCACGGCCCTCTGGGGTAGAGAATTCCAAAGATTCACCACCCTCTGAGTGAAGACATTTCTCCTCATCTCAGTCCTAACTGGCCGACCCCTTATTCTGAGACTGTGACCCCTGATTCTAGACTCCCCAGCCAGGGGAAACATCACAGCTTCTTTTTAATCTCTCCAAGTCCCTAATCCCTGGTACCATCCTAGTAAACCTCCTAGTAATTCTCTTAAAGGCCTTAACATCCTTCCTAAAGTGTGGTGCCCAGAATTGCCCACAATACTCCAGCTGGGGTCTAACCCAGCGACTTATAAAGGTTTAGTATAATTTCCTTGCCCAGGATCCAGAATGATTTTTTAGCAGTCTTCTCAACTTGTCCTGCCTGCTTCAAAGGTTTCTGTGCATGGACCATGTGGCCCCAATGCTCCTGCAGCCACTAACATTGTACACTGAACAGGAATGAAGTGCCTGTCCCCTTTTATCTCACAGAACTGTATGACTACACTGAGGGTGACGAGCAGTCACTTCCAGCCGATGAGCCTTTTGGCTCCATAGATTGGTATGATCTTCGGTCCCGAAGGAAAAGGGAAGTTCCAGATCCTGCTGATCGCCAGACCATTTACTATGAAGTCTGTTCGTGGTGAGTATGAGTGAACCTAGCCTGCAGCGACCACTCAATCCATCTCACGTTAAAATATGCTTCATTCGATGCTTGACACAAATCCTGAATCCAATTGAAATATGGTGTCAGCCAGTGTCTCAGTGGGTAGCACTCTCTTGCCTCTGAGTCAGAAGGTTGTGGGTTCAAGTCCCACTCCAGAGACTTGAGCATGTAATCCAGACTGACACTCCAGGGCAGTGCAGAGGGAGTGCTGCACTGTCAGAGTTGCCGTCTTTCGGATGAGATGTTAAACCTGCTCTCTCAGGTGGACGTAAAAGATCCCATGGCACTATCTCGAAGAAGAGCAGGGGAGTTATCCCCGGTTTCTGACCAATATTTATCTCAATAAACATAACTAAAACAGATGATCTGGGCCATTATGTCATTGCTGTTTGTGGGAGCTTGCTGTGCACACATTGGCTGCCACGTTTCCCACATTACAACAGTGACCACATTCCAAAAGTACTTCATTGGGTGTGAAGCACTTTGGGACATCCGGTGGTTGTGAAAGGCGCTCTATAAATGCAAGTCTTTCCTTTCTTTTTACTTTAAAATATCAGCCAGAGGAATGTTCAGTCCACCCGGTGACCATATCCCCACCAGAGGAAATGAGTTCTTCCTGTTAGTTAGACAACGAGCAAAACACCAACAAACTGGATTTGCTGAATTATTCAGAATGGGTTTCGACATCAGTCTGGGATGGTGGAAGCAAAACGGGCGCGATGGGCAGTCCTTTGATCGGGCAGAATGTGAAACAGGCTGCCCATTGGCTACAAGTCCATTTCTCGCTGCTGACGAAGATCAATTTCACCCCATATGAAAACCTGTATCATTTTTCCAAACATATCAAATCCTCACTTCATCTTCTCCCCAGTGAAAATCATTGCAATATCTGAAATGGCTCCTGCTAGTTATAGCTTGTTATCATTGTATAATCCCAGTTAATCCTGTTCCCTATCGCTGTCACATTGGTCTTTCTATAATGTGGCACTTTAAAACTATGCCCAGTAACCGAACTGAATTAGTAAGAATGTCTTGTTAAAATTGACCGCTGCTTGTTTACCCTTGTACCCAATCTCCCTAGTTACAAAAGCCAAAAATACAATTGTGTTTTTGACTAGATTATTATCTACTTGTGGAGGTCCTTTCATGGACTCGTCTCTCTGGGTTCTCAGGTTTCTGTGTCCCTCCAGATCTATCAGCGTTGTTCCATATTCCTGCTGCCTGCTTATCGCTCCAAGATTCACATTTACCCACATTAAGTTGATGGCCATCTATCTGCCCATTCTGTTAACCCATCTGTCTTCTCTCGATGTTTTATACACTCTCCATCCCATGCACTTTGCACCCTCCATTACTTTCGGGCTGCGAGCAGATTGAGATTTCGTCCTCCCTGCGACATCTATTGAGTCGACGAAGAGAGAGAGAGAGAGAGAGAGAGAGAGAGAGCGCTAGCAATCTGGTTGGAGGGTTCCTCAGGCGTTAGTGTTGGGCGGACACTAAATTTAGCACCGGAGAAGTTTCAGCGACGGGAACAGCAAAATTCACTTTCTGCGCCCTGAGACTGGGGCAGAGCGCTGAGGGAAACGTTCCACACTTCTCTTGTGGCGCTAGGCCGGGTGCGTAACTGAATATCCCGCACTAAAGACGTACTACGTTGCGCCCGAAGAGAGGCCTCGCTGCAAAACAAAATTGGAACAAAAACACATTAAAACATTCCTGATACATCGCTCACCACAAATAAATTAAATCGCAAAGAAATCTCTCTCTCAACACTTACCTGATGCAGTCGTTCCTTCCCTTAGCTCCCCGGGACAGCTCTGCACCCCAGCTTTCTCTGGCGGGGTCACTAGGGGGCGCTGCGGGTGCAGCACAAACCGAATGTTGCGGCCGTGTCGATACCGGGGGCGTTACACACCGGCACACCCTCCTGGGCGATACTCCTCGGTACCGGCACACCGAATTTGTCGAACGGCGCGAATGTCGGCGCTCGTGGCTACAAACCCTTCAGCACCCATATTCTGACCCTCGGCAGGGGCGCTTCCAGCCAAATTTCTCCCCCAGAGTGTTTCCACTTGAGGGGGAGAGCAAACCTCGAGGCCACCATTATACGCTAGTCGAGTAAAACCTTTCATAATTTCAAAGGCCTCGGTCAGATTTCAAGAGAAAACAGTTCCAACCTGTTCACCCTTTCCTGTTGGGTATATAAGATAATCATCAAGAAATCCCACAGGGAATTCAGGAGAATCCTCTTTACCCAGAGAGTGGTGAGAATGTGGAGCTCGCTCCCTCGGGGAGTGGTTGAAGCGGACAGTACAGATGCACTGAGGGGAAGTTTGACCAGCATTTGAGGGAGAAGGGAATAGAGGGTTATGCTGATCGAGTTGCCTGACGAAGGATGATAGGGATCTCGAGTGGAGGATAAATGCCGGCATGGACTGGTTGGGATGAATGGCCTGTTTCTGTGCCGTATATCCGATGTAATCCTATGCAATCATCCTAAAGACATACTCCAGCACATCTGCCACATAGTGCGAATGGCAAAGGAAATGGATTCAACAGTGTTTAATGTACAAACAACAAATTGCAATAATGCCCCTTCACATCCGATGCGGTGTAATTTCAGCAGAATTTCACTCTGGCCTCTGCAGTGCTTGTTAACAGTAAGCTTTGGGCAGATAACCTTCGATAGCAGTGTAAGTCCTCGAGTTATTAACCTTTTCGAATGTTGCTGCTGCAGGCGAGATGATGAAGGCGAGAAGGGTCAGAACCAGTCTGGAATGGCCATTGTCGACATCTCACTGCTCAGTGGCTTGGTGCCTGAGACGGTGCAACTCGATCAGGTACAAACAATTCACCAATAGGAGAAATTCTTGCATTGCTTTTGTTTGTAGGTTGATTCAGATCAATGCCGTGGACAGGACAGTACAGGGATACAGAGGTCTAGAAATACACACATCCTTTACAGATGCGCACGTTATACACACCGACCATTACTCACCCCGCCCGTTATACACACTGCCCTATACGCACCCCGCCCGTTACACACCCCGCCCGTTACACACCCCGCCCGTTACACACCCCGCCCGTTACACACCCCGCCCGTTACACACCCCGCCCGTTACACACCCCGCCCGTTACACACCCCGCCCGTTACACACCCCGCCCGTTACACACCCTGCCCGTTACACACCCCGCCCGATTTCCTGCCCGTTATACAACCCGCCCATTACACAACCCTGCCCGTTACCCACCCTGCCCGTTACCCACCCTGCCCGTTACCCACCCTGCCCGTTACCCACCCTGCCCGTTACGCAACCTGCCCGTTACGCAACCCGCCCGTTACGCAACCCGCCCGTTATACACCCCCGCCCGTTATACACCCCGCCCTTTATACAAGAGGCGAGGGCCCAGGGGCAGCATGGGCCAGCCCACACTGTGATATGTCTGTGCACTAGGCCCGTGCAGCAGCGCTCAGGATCTGGAATATTAGGTCCTTCATTGAAACACTGGGTTATCATCCCTTTTTGGCGTGGAAGCAAGTCATCCTTGTTTCGAGGGACTGTCTATGATGTATACACTCCCCATCCCCTGTTGTACACCCCGCCCGTTGTGCACCCCGCCCGTTGTGCACCCCGCCCGTTGTACACCCCGCCCGTTACGCACCCCGCCCGTTGTACACCCCGCCCGTTACGCACCCCGCCCGTTGTACACCCCGCCCGTTGTGCACCCCGCCCGTTGTGCACCCCGCCCGTTGTGCACCCCGCCCGTTGTGCACCCCGCCCGTTACGCACCACGCCCGTTACGCACCCCGCCCGTTACGCACCCCGCCCGTTGTGCACCCCGCCCGTTGTGCACCCCGCCCGTTACGCACCACGCCAGTTACGCACCACGCCAGTTACGCACCCCGCCCGTTGTACACCCCGCCCGTTGTGCACCCCGCCCGTTACGCACCCCGCCCGTTACGCACCCCGCCCGTTACGCACCCCGCCCGTTGTGCACCCCGCCCGTTGTGCACCCCGCCCGTTACGCACCACGCCCGTTACGCACCACGCCAGTTACGCACCCCCCCCGTTGTACACCCCGCCCCCGTTGTACACCCCGCCCCCGTTGTACACCACGCCCGTTACGCACCACGCCCATGACGCACCCCGCCCGTTACACACCCCGCCCGTTACACACCCCGCCCATTATATGTACACCACCCATTAATCATGTCTTCCCATTTTCATCTCCCTTGACTTCATGTCAACAGTTTGTAGCCATTCATTAGACAACTTGTAGAGACTGACCAAAGCTGTGGCACATCAATGCTAATTGAGGAGAGATAGTGAACCTTCTGTTCCCTGTGCTGGTGAGCAGAGAACAGGAGCCTAGTCCGTCAGTGATTCTGGCTAGATTATTGCAGAATAAGGATGTGATTGGATGCATTTTAATGAGCTTTGACATTTGAACATAAGAAATAGGAGCAGGAGTTGGCCTTTCGGCCCCTCGAGCCAGCTCCGCCATTCAATAAGATCATGGCTGATCTTCTACCTCAACTCCACTTTCCTGCACTGTCCCCATATCCCCTTATTCCCTTAATATCAATAAATCTATCGATCTCTGTCTTGAATATAAATGACTGAGCCTCCACAGCCTTCTGGGGTAGAGAATTCCAAAGTTTCACCATCCTCTGAGAGAAGAACTTTCTCCTCATCTCAGTCCTAAATGGCCAACCTCTTGTTCTGAGACTGTGACCCCTGGGTCTAGACTCCCCAGCCAGGGGAAACATCCTCCCTGCATCCACCCTGCTAAGCCCCGTCAGAATGTTATATGTTTCAATGAGATCTCCTCTCATTCTTCTAAACTCTAGAGAATATAGGGCCAGTCTCATCAATCTATGAAGTATTTCAAATTTTCTCTAGTGAGTTTCACAGAAGCTTCAAAGCTTTACAATTTCCACAAGGGGATGGAGAGAAGGGTGAGAGGGACAGGGAGAGGAGGGCACGAGGGGAGAGGAAGGGGGGAAGAGGAGGGAGGGAAGGGAAGGAGGAGTGGGGGGGGAGGGGGAGAAAAGCAGAAGATGAGGGCATGGGGAGGGGGAGTGCGTGGAGGAGGGGCCGTGCATGGGGAGGGAAAGCCATGGGGAGGGGAGTGCAGGGAGGAAAGGGGAGGAAGGACAAGGGGAGGATTAGGTCATGGTGTGAGGGATGGGGAGGGAGGAGTGGGGTGGGGAGAGGGGAGGGGAGGGGGTGAGTGGGGAAAGGGGAGAGAAGACGGGGAGGGTGATGGAGGAGGGGAGAAGATGGAAGGGGAGGAAGAGTGGAGGGGAGGGTAGGCAGAGGGGAAGTGAAGGGAGGGGAGTGGATTGGAAGGGGGAGGCAGGAGGGGAGGGAAGGGGGATTGGGATGGGGGCTCCCAATCATCTCCCTAAAGGACGGGTTTATTCGGAGTTTGTGCCGATCTACTGCCGAAGCTGTGACAGAGGATTAGGAGAATCGCACGGAAATTCAACCCGGATAATTTGGCCCGTGGTTTAAATGCAACTTGTTAAATCTCAAGCTGAGTTGAACCTTTAAATCAATCAACATGATCGGTTGCAGTCCTGTGCCTTGCTCATTCTGTACAAAGCATCAGTTCGAATTTCGTGCTGTAAAATGTCCATTTGTTGTTATACAGAGAAAAACCCCTAAGGAACTGTTCTGATTGCTTTTCAGTTGAAAAATGGAGTTGATCAATATATCGATCACTATGATTTCAAAGACGGAAGGGTGTTACTGTATCTGGACAAGGTATTGATGAGTTTGTGAATGAAAGTGATACTGGTGTTCATAATTGATAAAAGAAACAAAGTGAGAAATAGTTTGAGATACAGATATTAACTATGTTCACTTGTAACATTATGTCGCTTTTGCAATTACAATAATACTACAATCAGATATGCCAATATGAATTTCTACCCCCTGGTATTTCATTGAATCCCACTTTCCTGCTCTTTTCCCACAGCCTTTCAATTTTTCCCTTTTTTAGTATTTATCCAATTCCCTTATAAAATTTAGTATTGAATCTGCTTCCACCGCCCTATCAGGCAGTGCATTCCTGATCATAACAACTCGCTGTGTAAATAAAAATTTCCTCATCTCCCTTCTGATTCTTGTACCAATTGCATTAAATCTGTGTCCTTTGGTTCGCGAACCTCCCGCCACTGGAAACAGTATCTCTCTATTTACCATCAAACTCCCCTTTTAATTTTCAAATCTCCCCTTAGCCTTCCTTCGCTGCTCGAAAGAGAGCAATACCAGATTCGCCAGTCTCTCCATGTAACTGAAGTCCCTCATTTGCAACAGCGTTCTAGTAAATTGCCTCTGCATCCTCTCCAAGGCCTTGACATGTTGTTCTGTTATAAATGCAACATTTTTTTCATTACCCTGACTTAGTCAAGATTTTTACTGCCACATTAAGGGACATAAATTCTGGTGCGCCCCGTTTGTGGGTGGTAACACTGGCGAGGCGTGAGACTTTGCGGCAGGCTCAGAAGTCTTGTCTCCTGCGAGAAATTGGGGTTACCGTGCCTGAAAGGAAGAGGAGCGTTAAATCAAGCGCTCCACTTCATTTCTGGGGCGATAGCGGGGCAGACGCCTCAGGAGCAGGGCGCACGGCTCAGCAGCATTACGCACTGGGTCGCCAAGGAGGGGCTCTTCCCGGAATTAAAGGGAGGGGCCCAAGCTGCAAACTCAGCAGGACAAAAAGGCTCCTACCTGGACCAGGGAGCGGGGGAGCCGCGCCAACAGACCGGCACTCCAGCAAAGTGCCGGGCTCAGCCATCACGGCACTGACCCCGCATCCAATGCACAGCCGGCCACCTCCCCTTTAACTTTCACCTTGCTAGCGGCCGGCCACCCTGTGCTACGTCCTTACTACACAGTATAAATGTACACGAGGCCCATGCTTGAGAGGTCAGTCTGTGACCTGTCCTTTATTTCTGAGCACTCGAGTGATGAAGGTGGGTGGAGCTTCCCCTTTTATACCTGAAGGTCCAGGTTAGGAGTGTCTCCCACCTAGTGGTCATTGTTCTCACAGTGTACAACTTAGGTCAGATTATACATGGGTTACAATGCTGGTTGAATAAATGACACTGTACACATCCCCTGAAGCTGTCGCTGTCATCGCCCGGTGCAACTTCAGGGGGCGGAACCCAATTTAGTGCTGCGCACGGTGATGACATCAGCATCGCCGGAGCCGCGGAGAGGGTTGCTACAAGTTACCGCTGCCGCTAAACTCCCACCGAATTTAGCGGGAGTCGTTACCAGCGCCACGCCCGATTGCAATATCGTTCGCGTCCCACGTGCACTAAGTCTTTCCCAGTAAATCTTAGTGGGAAAAAATTATCTCCAGTTTAGTAATCTTTTTAATCTGCCATGGAAATTAATTATATATTAATTTTACAGCTGAAAGTTTGCTGTGCGCCTGTTTTGAAAAATGTTATTGTTTTCCCCGAGTTTGCGTTCAAACTCATTTGCCTTTCGGTGAACGCGAAATCAGCCATTAAACAGCGCAATCGGGCCACGTTTTCAAATGTAATTTAAATTTTAAAAATGCTTTAAATATTCCTTGATATATTTAAAAGTGGTAACATGGTGCAGTTTGATTCATACAGCTGGAAATGGGTTTATCACCAAAAAATAATCATATTATAATCACTCAGTGTCAATCCACCACCTGTGAGTAACAACATTTTAAATTACTTTTAAATCTATAGAAAACAACTTCCTTTTTAGATTGGGGTACACTAATTAGTTCCTTAGTAAATTAAAATAAAATCATACAAACCTATCTAAATGCAAGTCATCAACATAGGCAGTCACTCGGAATCGAGGAAGACTTGCTTCCACTCTAAAAGTGAGTGCTCAAGTGACTGAACTGTCCAATACAGGAATTACAGTCTCTGTCACAGGTGGGACAGACAGTGGTTGGAGGAAAGGGTGGGTGAGGAGTCTGGTTTGCTGCATGCTCTCGGCAACGAGACTCGAGTTGCTCATCGCCTTCCCTGATGCTCATCCTCTATTTAGGGCAGTCTTTGGCCAGGGACTCCCAGGTGTCGGTGGGGATGTTTCATTTTATCAAGGAGGTTTTGAAGGTATCCTTGAAATGTTTCCCTTGCCCAGCTGGGGCTCGCTTGCCGTGTAGGAGTTCCGAGTAGAGCGCTTGCTTTGGGAGTCTTGTGTCAGGCATGCGAACAATGTGGCCCGCCCAACGGAACTGGTCGAGTGTGGTCAGTGCTTCGATGCTGGGGATGTTGGCCTGATCGAGGACTCCAACGTTGGTACATCTGTCCGCCCGGTGGATTTGCAAGTATTAGGGCCCTTGCGCCCAATAGATCCAGCTTTAGTTTAAGGGCTTCCTCGAAGGCCTGCAAACAGACGCAATTAACGGAAATGTACCATGGTGAATAATTCATCGGGGCCAGTTTTGTGAGCATGATGTTTTTGCATCTAGTGCAAAGGATTGCAGAAACTCCCATTGCATTGAGTGCCATTTGCACTTAAAAGTCCGCGATCTTCTGCGTCGATATCGGGGGCATTGCGTAGGAAAAAACAACGCAACCAAGCGGAAACTCCAAGCCAGTGTCTTTTATTGCCCGGTGTTTGCTATATTTTTGTTTCTGTTCTTCAGGTCCATGTGCAGAAAGAATGTGTCGTGTTTACCACAAAACAGGTTGTTGCAATGGGCTTAGTGCAGCCGGCCACCGCCACCCTTTATGATTTCTATAACCCAAGTAAGTAAGAACTCTCCTTACGTTTGGCCGCCATGCTGACCTGAGCGAGTGAGTTGTGTCCCCACCTTTCCTCCATCGGGCTGCGATCCCAACAGGTCTTTGTGGGACCCAGTTTCTCCGCTCCCAGAGTTGCTCATTAAGTTTGATTTTTTAGATATGGCCGATCCTGGCCAGGGCACATTGTTTCATAGAATCATGGAAATTTACAGAAGGAGGCCATTTCAGCCCATTGTGTCCGCGCCGGCCGACTAAGAGCTATCCAGCCTAATCCCACTTTCCAACACTTGGTTCGTAGTCCAGTAGGTTATGGCACTTCAAGTGCGCATCCAAGTATTTTTTAAATGTGGTGAGGGTTTCTGCCTCTACCACCCTTTCAGGTAGTGAGTTCCAGACCCCCACCACCCTCTGGGTAAAGAAATTCCCCTCATATCTCCCCTAAACCTCCCCCCAATTACTTTAATTCTATGCCCCCTAGTTATTGACCCCTCTGCCAAGGGAAACAGATCCCTCATAATTATATACACCTCAATCAGGCCTCCCCTCAGCCTCCTCTGTTCCAAAGAAAACAGACCCAGCATCTCCAATCTTTCTGGATAGAAAAATTCTCCAGTCCAGGCAACATTCTTGTAAATTTCCTCTGCACCCTTTCCAGTGCAATCACATCTTTCCTGTTACGTGGTGACCAGAACTGCACACAGTACTCCAGCTGTGGCCTAACCAGTCTTTTATACAGTGCAAGCATAACCTCCTTGCTCTTGTATTCTCTGCCTCGACTAATAAAGGTAAGTATTCCATATGCCTTCTTAACCACCTTATCTACCTGGCCTGCTACCTTCAGGGACCTGTGGACCTGCACTCCAAGGTCCTTTTGCTCCTCTACACTTTTCAGTGTGATACCATTTAATGTGTATTCCCTTGCCTGGTTAGACCTCCTCAAATGCATTACCTTACACTTATCCAGATTGAATTCCATTTGCCACTGTTCCACTGACATGACCAGTACATTAATATCTTCCTGCAATCCGCAAATTCTTCTTCATTATCAACCACACAGCCTATTTTAGTGTAATCTGCAAACTTCTTAATCATAACCCCAACATTCAAGTCTAGATCATTGATATATACTACAAAAAGCAAGGTACCTAGTACTGAGCCCTGTGGAACCTCACTGGAAACAGCCGTCCAGTCACAAAAACGTCCATCAACCATTACCCTTTGCTTCCTGCCTCTGGGCCAATTTTTGATCCAACTTGCCACTTTGTTCTGAATCCCATGGGCTTTTACTTTCGTGACCAGTCTGCCATGTGGGACCTTATCAAAAGCAATGTTAAAATCCATATACACTATATCATATGCACTGCCCTCATCCACCCTCCTGGTTACCTCCTCGAAAAATTCAATCAAATTAGTCAGACGCGACCTTCCCTTGAAAAATCCATGCTGACTGTCCTTGATTAATCCATGTCTTTCCAAATGAAGATTTATCCTGTCCTTCAGGATTTTTTCCAATAATTTTCCCACCATTGAGGTTAGGCTGAGTGGCCTGTAATTACTCAGACTATCCCTTTCTCCCTTTTTAAACAAACGTACAACATTAGTAGTCCTCCGGCACCACATCTGTAGCCAGAGAGTACTGGAAAATGATGGTCAGAGCCTCTGCTATTTTCTCTTTTGCTTCTCTTAACAGCCTGGGATACATTTCATCCAGGCCTGGGGATTTATCCACTTTCAAAGCTGCTGAGCCCCTTAATACTTCCTCTCTCACTGTTTATCCCATCTAATATTTCACACATCTCCTCCCTCATTGCAATGTCTGTATCGCCCTTCTCTTTTGTGGAAACAGATGCAAATTATTCATTAAGAATCCTACCCACATCTTCCGCCTCCACACACAGATTTCCTTTATGGTCTCTAATAGGCCTTACTTTTTCTCTAGTTATCGTCTTACTCTTAATGGATTTATAAAACATCTTTGGGTTTTCCCTGATTTTACTTGCCAACATTCTTTCATGCTCTCCCTTTGCTTTCCTTGATGCCCCGGGAGGTTGTTGGATCACCAATGCTTGTATGAACCCCGATCCACACCAGCCCCTGCCATCTCCCACCATCCCCAGAAACCATGGCGTTATGTGGGAATTTACAGAATTATAGCACAGCAATGAGGAAAGAACAGTGATACGAGACTAATGAAAATGGGATTGTTCTCCTTAGAGCAAAGCAGGTTAAATGGAGATTTGATTGAGGTGTTCAAAATCATGAATGGTGTTGAGAGGGTAAATAAAGATAAATTGTTTCCACTGGCAGGAGGGCCGGTGACCAGAGCACACAGATAAGAACATAAGAAATAGGAGCAGGAGTAGGCCACCTGGCCCCTCAACCTGCTCCGCCATTCAATAAGATCATGGCTGATCTGATCATGGACTCAGCTCCACTTCCCTGCCCACTCCCCATCACCCTTGACTCCCTTATTGCTCAAAAATCTGTCAAACTCCACCTTAAATATATTCAATGACCCAGCCTCCACAACTCTCTGGGGCAGAGAATTCCACAGGTTTACAACCCTCTGAGAGAAGAAATTTCTCCTCATCTCAGTTTTAAATGGGCGACCCCTTATTCTTAAGATCATGTCCTCTAGTTCTAGTCTCCCCTATGAGTGGAAATATCTTCTCTGCATCCACTTAGTCGAGCCCCCTCATTATCTTAAAAGTTTCAATAAGATAAAATTTCAGGTAACTGGCAAGGGAACCAGAGAGAAGATGAGATTTTTTTTTTTAATAACACGATTTATTGTGATCTGGAATGCACTGCCATAAAGGTGGTGGAAAGAGATTCAATAGTGACTTTCAAAAGGGAATTGGATAAGCACTTAAAGGGGAGAACATTTCAATGGCTGCAGGAAAAGAGCGGGAGAGTGGAACTAATTGGACAGCTCTTTCAAAGAGGCGCGATGGGCCGAATGGCCTCCTTCTGTGATGTATCCTGCTCTGTGACCATGTTGAGATAGTGTGTGACTTGATCTGGGAAAGGGGAGGAGCTCGGAACTGATGATGATTTATGTTTACATATTCGTTCCTATTGTTTCCAAATGTTCACTTTTGTTTTCTGCTTTAACTGTTTCGAAACATCTGAGAATTCTCCATTAACTGCTTTAAGTGTCTGATGTCGCGCAGTGTCTTGTGCCTCTGAATCAAACGGTTATCGCTTAAAGTCCCGTTCCAGTGACTTGAGCACAAAGTTGCAGGCCGACAGTCGCGATGCAGTACCGAGGGAGCGCGGCACTGCCAGAGATGCCATCTTTAAGATGGGATGTTAAACTGCGGCCCAGTAAATGATTCCATGGCACTATTACGAAGAACAGCATGGGAGCTCTCCCTGGCGTCCAGGTCAATTCTTATCCCTCAATCAACATCACTAAAACAGGTCATTATCATATAGCTGTTGTCGGAGCTTGGGAATTGTCAGTACGTTTCCTGCATCACCGTGATTATTTTCACGGTGTTCTGGCCCCCTCTGCACCTGTGCAGCGGCAAACGGTGTGGCCGGCACCAACACACTTTCCTCGGCTCCGTGCGGAGATGGTCAGGGTATCGGACGGGATGGAGGAGAGGTCATCAAAGGGGCGGTGGAGAGGATCGATGGGGGGGGCGGGCGGGGCGAGAAGAGCAGGAATTCTGTAGGGGGACGTCAGTAGCTCGGGGGGGATTGAGGTCAGGAGCTCGGGGGGAGTGGAGGTCGGGAACTCGGGGGGTGGGGGGGGTGCAGGAGAAGGGCAGGAGTTCTGTAGCGGGGAGGTCAGTAACTCGGAGAGAGAAGGTCAGGAACTTGTTGGGGGGAGCACAGTGAGAACAGTGGGGAGGGGGGAAGAATGTGATCCTGGTCTAAAGGAGGGTGGGGGGGTTGGGGGGGATGAGAGCAAGTACATGATCCAGATGGGAAGATAGAGCACGTTCTCCCTCCCTCTGTTAGGCCTGGATCACATTCTTCCGCTCCGACCCCCTTTACACCTGCACCACACTCTCCCTCCCCTCTCCTCCCCTCCCAGACCGCAATGGTTCAATAAGGCAGCTCACAACCTCCCTCTCAAGGGCAACTTGGAATGGGCAACAAATAAATGAAATTTAAAGAACGAGAGCATATTCTGTGTTGGTCCGACAACATGCATAGCACGATATTTATGTGTTATTTGCCGGACTCGACTGTTCCAGTGTTCTCCTGGCCAACCTCCCATCTTCCGCCCTCAATGAACCTGAGCTCATCCAAAACTCTGCTGCACATGCCCTAACACACAGCAAGTCCCGTTCACCCATCACGCCTGCACTTGTTGACTTACATTGGCTCCTGGTCCACTAATGATGTTCCTGCTAAGCTGCACAGCCGCGCAGCTGTCTGGAGGCCCTGCACACATCGCTTACTGGCTTTTGAAAGGGAGATTTTGCACACATGCAAAATTTTGAATGGTCCGCGCAAGTCGTTAAAGGGATCATGCACCCAAAAATGAAATTAAAGACTTGCATTTATATAGCGCCTTTCACGACCACCGGACATCTCAAAGCGCTGTACAGCCAATTAAATACATTTTTTGGAGTGTCGTCACTGTTGTAATGCGGGAAACACGGCAGCCAATTTGCGCACAAGCAAACTCCCACAAACAGCAATGTGATAATGACCAGATAATCTTTTTTTTGTTGTTGTGTTGAGTGAGGGATAAATATTGGCCGGGACACCGGGGATAACTCCCCTGCTCTTCTTCAAAATAGTGCCATGGGATCTTTTATGTCCACCTGAGAGAGCAGACGGGGCCTCGGTTTAACATCTCATCCGAAAGACGGCACCTCCAACAGTGCAGCACTCGCTCAGCACTGCACTGGAGAGTCAGCCTAGATTTTTTTGTGCTCAAGAACCCACCACCTTCTGACTCGGAGGCGAGTGTGCTACCCACTGAGTCACAGCTGAGGAACAAATTAGGAAGAACATTGTCCGCCAACACTTTGATTTTAAAACTTTCATCCTCATGTTAAAATTCCTCTATGACATTACCCATTCCTATTCCATTCAGTGTGCGTGCTCCTAACTCCGGAGGGTGAGCCCTGATTGTTCTCTGAAAGCAGGAGTGTTAGCACTGTGAGCTCTGGAGCCTGACTGTCATGATGAATGGATCAAATTATACATTGGCAAGACCTTGATTATTCTCCAGCAGGCAAGATCGAATCACACATTTCAGACGAGCTGGTGGCCTTGGAGATGGAGCACGCGGTGTCCACCGGTACGCTCGCGGCCTTCCGCGAGAGGTGGGCACCGGAGGGACTGGAGTGCATCATCACGCCCGGCAACCAAATTTTAATTTGATTTTACGTTTTAAAGTTTAATTTGTTTTAATTGCCGGTGCTTTTAGTGTCCCCCTTCCCTTTTATAGGGGGCACTGGGGAAAATTGTGATTTTAGTGCCCAAAAAAAAAAATAGAAAAACACAAAAAAAAAAAAAAAGGGGGGGGAAAAAAAGGGCCTTGTAAATGTCTGGAGTGTCACCCAGGTCGGGTGGCACCGTTTAATGTTTTATGTTTTTGCAGGTGAACTCCAAAAGAGTTTCAGACGAGCTGTGGGGTGTGTCTTGTCCTACAGGGGACCAATCAGAAATCTGGTCTTGTCCTCCAAGGGGACCAATCAGAAATCTGGTCTTGTCCTCCAAGGGGACCAATCAGAAATCTGGTCTTGTCCTCCAAGGGGACCAATCAGAAATCTGGTGTTGCAAATAGACACGACCTTCCTACATTACAAGAGTGCGTACACTTGTAAAGCATGTCCTGAGGCACTGTGTGAATGAAAGTTTTTAGTTCTAATCTGGGTTCCCCGTATTGTGAAAGCTATTACCTGAATTAGATGATGCGTTTGGTGCAGAATGAGAGCATCACATGGAGCTCCGTTTCTTTCATTGTTGTAGGTATTAGATGCACCGTAGCTTACAGCGCCCCAGAACGGAATGCTATGATCTCGAGGCTCTGTGACAATGACGTTTGTACTTGTGCTGAAGGTACGTTTTCTGAAGGGCATGAATTCCCTGCTCACTTAGCTTCTCTGTCTTTCCCCCTGACGGTGATGTCTCAGGGCAAACCTTTCAATATGGTCTGCGGATGGCAGTTTGCAAACGGCAAAAGGGAAAGGTTAACCCTTGCAGCGACATTGGGGGGAGAGGGTCTTTAAAGGGTCAGGAACTCGAGCAAGCAGCAGTCCAGATCGGCGATTCTTATGCAGGGGAAGAGCTGGGATGAACTTACAAACTACAAGATGTTCTGGGTCCCAGACGGCAGTTGGGGTGAGTCAGTAGGGCTGTAGGGGTAGGGTGTGAGACCAGACTAAGATATTTGTCTGAATTCTAATGAAACTCCAAGCTGAATATATCGGTAAATAAGAAATCGACCATTTGTTTAGTCTGAACAAATGTCCAAAATTACTGCTGGTACAAAGAGTGCTGCAGCCCAGAATTCAGGCAATGTAAGTGGTATTAATATAATATAATGTTAGGGACAAAGTCTGAAATCACTCTTGAATTAAAAGTCATTAGCCCAGTTGAAATGCACGAGTTAGTCCAAAAAATGGATAAAGTCCTTTCATCTGAACAATTTAAGTGTTCTTACACTAATATGATGCAGCATGCTAGGGCAACATGGTTATCCATCTGTCTATCTGTCTGTTTATCTACCTATCTATTTCTCTGTCTGTCTGTTTATCTACCTATCTGTCTGTCTGTCTATCTATCTTTCTCTGTCTGTCTATTTATCTATCTATCTCTGTCCGTCTGTCTATTTATCTATCTATCTCTGTCTGTCTATCTATTTCTCTGTCTGTTTAAGAACATAAGAACATAAGAACATAAGAATTAGGAACAGGAGTAGGCCATCTAGCCTCTCGAGCCTGCTCCGCCATTCAACAAGATCATGGCTGATCTGGCCATGGACTCAGCTCCACTTACCCGCCCGCTCCCCGTAACCCTTAATTCCCTTATTGGTTAAAAATCTATCTTTCTGTGACTTGAATACATTCAATGAGCTAGCCTCAACTGCTTCCTTGGACAGAGAATTCCACAGATTCACAACCCTCTGGGAGAAGAAATTCCTTCTCAACTCGGTTTTAAATTGGCTCCCCCGTATTTTGAGGCTGTGCCCCCTAGTTCTAGTCTCCCCGACCAGTGGAAACAACCTCTCTGCCTCTATCTTGTCTATCCCTTTCATTATTTTAAATGTTTCTATAAGATCACCCCTCATCCTTCTGAACTCCAACGAGTAAAGACCCAGTCTACTCAATCTATCATCATAAGGTAACCCCCTCATCTCCGGAATCAGCCTAGTAATCATCTCTGTACCCCCTCCAAAGCTAGTATATCCTTCCTTAAGTAAGGTGACCAAAACTGCACGCAGTACTCCAGGTGCGGCCTCACCAAACCCTATACAGTTGCAGAAGGACCTCCTTGCTTTTGTACTCCATTCCTCTCGCAATGAAGGCCAACATTCCATTCGCCTTCCTGATTACCTGCTGCACCTGCAAACTAACTTTTTGGGATTCATGCACAAGGACCCCCAGGTCCCTCTGCACTGCAGCATGTTGTAATTTCTCCCCATTCAAATAATATTCCCTTTTATTGTTTTTTTCCCCCCAAGGTGGATGACCTCACACTTTCCGACATTGTATTCCATCTGCCAAACCTTAGCCCATTCGCTTAACCTATCTAATTCTCTTTGCAGCCTCTCTGTGTCCTCTACACAACCCGCTTTCCCACTAATCTTTGTGTCATCTGCAAATTTTGTTACACTACACTCTGTCCCCTCTTCCAGGTCATCTTTGTATATTGTAAACAGTTGTGGTCCCAGCACCGATCCCTGTGGCACACCACTAACCACCGATTTCCAACCCGAAAAGGACTCATTTATCCCGACTCTCTGCTTTCTGTTAGCCAGCTAATTCTCGATCCATGCTAATACATTTCCTCTGACTCCGCGTACCTTTATTATTCTGCAGTAACCTTTTGTGTGGCACCTTATCGAATGAAAATCTAAATACACCACATTCATCGGTACACCTCTATCCACCATGCTCGTTATATCCTCAAAGAATTCCAGTAAATTAGTTAAACATGATTTCCCCTTCATGAATCCATGCTGCGTCTGCTTGATTGCACTATTCCTATCTAGATGTCCCGCTATTTCTTCCTTAATGATAGTTTCAAGCATTTTCCCCACTACAGATGTTAAACTAAGCGGCCTATAGTTACCTGCCTTTTGTCTGCCCCCTTTTTTAAACAGAGGCATTACATTAGCTGCTTTCCAATCCGCTGGTACCTCCCCAGAGTCCAGAGAATTTTGGTAGATTATAACGAATGCATCTGCTATAACTTCCGCCATCTCTTTTAACACCCTGGGATGCATTTCATCAGGACCAGGGGACTTGTCTACCTTGAGTGCCATTAGCCTGTCCAGCACTACTCCCCTAGTGATAGTGATTGTCTCAAGGTCCTCCCTTCCCACATTCCTATGACCAGCAATTTTTGGCATGGTTTTTGTGTTTTCCACTGTGAAGACCGTAGCAAAATAATTGTTTAAGGTCTCAGCCATTTCCACATTTCCCATTATTAAATCTCCCTTCTCATCTTCTAAGGGACCAACATTTACTTTAGTCACTCTTTTCCGTTTTATATATCTGTAAATGCTTTTACTATCCGTTTTTATGTTTTGCGCAAGTTTACCTTCGTAATCTATCTTTCCTTTCTTTATTGCTTTCTTAGTCATTCTTTGCTGTTGTTTAAAATGTTCCCAATCTTCTATTTTCCCACTAACCTTGGCCACCTTATACGCATTGGTTTTTAATTTGATACTCTCCTTTATTTCCTTGGTTATCCACGGCTGGTTATCCCTTCTCTTACCGCCCTTCTTTTTCACTGGAATATATTTTTGTTGAGCACTATGAAAGAGCTCCTTAAAAGTCCTCCACTGTTCCTCAATTGTCTACCTATCTGTCTGTCTGTCTATCTATTTATTTCTGTCTGTCTATTTATCTATCTATTTCTGTCTATCTATCTCTCTATTTCTTTGTCTGTCTGTTTATCTACCTGTCTGTCTGTCTATTCATCTATCTATTTCTCTGTCTCTCTGTTTGTCTGTCTGTCTGACTGTTATCTATCTATGTATTTCTCCTGTCTGTCTGTCTATCTATTTCTCTGTCTGTCTGTCTGTCTGTCTGTCTGTCTGTCTGTCTGTCTGTCTGTCTGTCTGTCTATCTATCTATCTATTTCTCCTGTCTGTCTGTTTATCTACCTGTCTGTCTGTTTATCTACCTATCTGTCTGTCTGTCTGTCTGTGTCTATCTATCTATCTGTTTTTCTATTTATCTATTTCTCTCTCTCACATTATTGGCTTTTTCCAGCAAAATCAATTTGCTTTCTGTGACCACATATTCTGCAATTACTCATAAACTTCCTCTAATCAGTTTGCATTTTACACAATGCTTTTAAACGAGAAAAGTGTTTAAACTGTTTGATTGTTAAACATATCACACCAGGTCCCTGTCCTCGAATGAAACATGTTTTATCCGGGGAAGTGGAAGGATCGACTCGGATTGATTTTGCCTGCTACACTCCGATTGTGGATTATGGTATGTGCAGCACCCGGGTTATCTCCAATCTATCTGTTCAATGGGCCATTGAGCTTGGCAAATGTTTCCTTTTTGGTGCCCTTTGCATTGAGATACGGCTACTTAATTTTACTTTAGTTTTATTCATTGTACTGTGTATATTTATTTGTGTGAGGACTGATATAAACACGGACTGTAACAAGGATACAAAAGCAAAACGCTGCGGATGCTGGAAATTAGAAATAAAGACAGGAAATTCTGCAAACGCTCAGCTGGTCAGACTTAACGTTTCAGGTCAAAAGATGCTGCCTGACCTGAGTATTCAGAGCATTTTCTGTTCAATAATGGACTGATCGCTTGGGAAACATCCTTTCATCATCATCATAGACAGTTCCTCGGAATCGAGGAAGACTTGCTTCCACTCTTAAAATGAGTCCTTAGCTGGCTGAACAGACCAACACGAAAGCCACAGTCCCTGTCACAGGTGGGACAGATAGTCGTTGAGGGTAAGGGAGGGTGGGATAGATTTGTCGCACGCTCCTTCCGCTGCCTGCCCTTGGTTTTTGCATGCTCTCGGCGATGAAACTCGAGGTGCTCAGTGCCCTCCCGGATGCACTTCCTCCACTGAGGGCAATCTTTGGTCAGGGACTCCCAGGTGTCAGTGGAGATGCTGCACTTTATGAGGGAGGCTTTGAGGGTGTCCTTGTAATGTTTCCACTGCCCACCTTTGGCTTGTTTGCCGTGAAGGAGTTCCGAGTAGAGGGCTTGCTTTGGGAGTCTCGTGTCTGGTATGCGGACAATGTGGCCTGCCCAATGGAACTGATCGAGTGTGGTCAGTGCTTCAATGCTGGGAATGTTGGCCTGGCCGAGGACGCTAACGTTGGTGGGTCTGTCCTCCCAGGGGATTTGTAGGATTTTGCGGAGACATCGTTGGTGGTATTTGTTCAATCCTTTCAAATTGTTGTCGGCTATACAGTATCAGTAGAGGAATGAAAGGAACTATTCCCTTGCTCTATTTTCCTTTCAGACCTTAATTTACCAATTCAGTGCTGCCCTACCCACATCAACTCTCTGCAGAATAGGGTGTTGAACCATTCGGGTTGAATAACATACATTGTACAGCACAGGAAGAGGCTGTTCGGCACAACTAGTCTATCCTGGTATCCTGCTCCACATGAGCCTCCTCCCACTCTAACTCCTTTCTCCCTCATGTGTTTATCCAACTTCCCCTTAAATGCATCTATGTTAGTCTCCTCAACTACTCCTTGTGGTAGCATGTTCCACATTCTAACCATTCTGAGACATTTCTCCTGAATTCCCTATTGGATTTATTGGTGACTATTGGATTCATTTATGGCCCCTAGTGTTTGGGCTAAGTCATCATTTGCAACAGGAGCTTTTGTGTTTTATATAAACATGGGTTTAGATGGGCGGCAGGGGTGGGTGGGGGGTGGGGGGGGGATGTGGGTGGGTGCGGGGTGGGGGGGGGGGGAGATAAAATCCAATTGTTAATGTTCTTTTCTCCTAGTCTCGAGATATTTTCTCTCTCTCTCAAAGATCCTTATTTAACCATTCTCATTTCTGATCCATCAAACAAGTGAACGATATTGGTTGAAGAAACAAGGATGGTTAGTTTACTGGAGGAACGCCCTGGCCTTTATGAATTGGGCTCGAGGGATCATTCATCTGCACAAGTGACCAGGGCTGGGCTAACAGGATATCCAATAATCATGGAGCTCTCCCTAGGGTAGAGTGACTTTGTGTGTTAGTGTGAAACGGGTGATGGCAAATCGACAGCCAATTTTATGGGCTAGATTTTCCACTTTTGTGCAGATCGCCCAAAAATGTGCGTTATTTCCAGTGTGGGCGGTAAATATGGGTTTTCAGATTGCCAGATTGTCACCCATTTTCAAAGCCCCTAGTTTCCATTTTTAAAAATGGGCGTTACTGTGAGCGATCTGAAATGGGTGTCAGTTTCCATTTTGTGCCTAAATGGGCGATAAATGTGCGTTACACCTCATTTCAGCATTAAAATGGACGTTAGGTGGGCATGAAAAAAATAATGGAAAATCTAGCCCTATGTCTCTCCTGATCACAAGGAGTGGTTCGAGACCAATAGCATAGATACCTTTAAGGGGAAAGTAGATAAATACGTGAGGGAGAAAGGAATAGAAGGATATGTTGATGGGGTTCGATGAAGAATGGTGGGAGGAAGTTCACGTGGACTATAAACACCGGCACGGGTATGTTGGGCTGAATGGGCTGTTTTTGTGCTGTACATTCTCTGTAATTCAGTCAGTATCATTGTTAGGTTCAAGCCTCACTCCAGAATACAAACTCTAGGCTGACACTCCAGTACAGTACTGAGGGAGTGCTGCACTGTCCGAGATGCCGTCTTTTGGATGAGATGTTTAACCGAGACCCTGTCTGCTCTCTCAGGTAGACGTAAAAGATTACATGAAAGTATTTTGAAGAAGAGCTGGGGAGTTCTCCCCGGTGTCGAGGCCAATATTTATCGCTCAATGAATCTCTCTAAAAACAGATTATTCGGCCATTATCACATTGCTGTTTGTGGGAGCTTGCTGTGCGCAAATTGACTGCTACGTTTCCCACATTACAACAGTGACTACACTCCAAAGTACTTCATTCGCTGTGAAGCACTTTGGGACGTCCGGTAATCATGAAAGGTGCGATAGAAATGCAAGTTATTTTTTCTTTTCTCAATTTCCATGATTTTTATTTCCATTGATTTTAATGGAGAGGAGCATGGGGGACATATTGAGGCTGTGAGGTCCTTATCACCTATCTCTCTCCTGGGGATGAAGCTTTTCCCCTCTTAATACCACACTGGCGTATCAGCCACATTAAGGGGTGATTTTCCCTGGGGTTTTCCAGCTGGTGTGGGGTAATTCTGCCGTGGAAAGTTATCATTGTTTGATTGAGGGGGTTTTGGAGCGAGCCTATCACTCAGTGGCAGCATTCTCCCCTCTGAATCAGGAGGTGCAGGGTTCGAATCCTGCTCCAGCCACTCCAGGAGTGGAGACTGGAGCTCCGGAGGGATACTCACATCCGTTTGGAACATAGGAACAGGAGTAGGCCATTCAGCCCCTCCAGCCTGCTCCGTCATTCAATGAGATCATGGCTGATCTGCGACCTAACTCCATATACCCTTTGTATGTAGAAGTGTTTCCCAATTTCACCCCTGAAAGGTCGGGCTCTAATTTTCACACAATGCCCCCTAGTCCTAGACTCCCCAACCAACAGAAATAGTTTCTCTCCATCTACCCTATCTGTTCCCCTTAATATCCTGAAAACTTCAATCAGATCGCCCCCTAACCTAAGTTTGAGGGATTACAGCCCAGATTTATATCGTCTGTCCTCATAACTTAACCCTTGAAGTTCAGGTATTGTACTGGTAAACCTACGCTGCACTCCCTCCAAGACCAATATATCCTTCCTAAGGTGTGGAGCCCAGAACTGCTCACAGTGCTCCAGGTGTGGTCTAACCGGGGTTTTGTACAGCTGCAGCATAACTTCTACCCCCCTTGAATTCTAATCCTCCAGAAATAAAGGCCAGCATCCCATTAGCCATTTTGATTACATTCTGTACCTGTTGATGACATTTTAATGATCTGTGTCCCTAAACCACCAAGTCTCTGTGGACCTCCACTGTTTTTAGCTTTTCACCATTTAGAAAGTATCCTGTTCTATCCTTATTAGGTCCAAAGTGGATGACCTCACATTTGCCTACATTGAAATCCATTTGCTGCAGTTTTCCCCATTCACGTAATCTGTCAATATCCCTTTTTAAGTGACCCCCTCCCCCTCCATCCCACGCTCCCCCCCCCCCCCATTATTGGCTGTCAAGGATTTCAGCCGTGGGAGGAGTGTTCACACTGTGGCCCATCAGACTGTTCATCAGCCTGAGAAACCTTCCCCGACTCCACAGCGTGCTCCATGGGGAAAAAATGAGAAGATATGGGTTTCCTGATTCTCCAGTCGAAGTTACGTGGAGGAGCAAGAGGGTCGTTGGCGGAAATTCACCCTCTCATGACATTTCTAACGTATTTTTCTCCAAACTGCTTTGCAGCCTATACAGTGAGAATTGTGAACAGAACCACAGCTGGGTCCTTTGATAACTATCTCATGTCTATCACCAGCCTTCTCAAAATGAGCAGTGAGTATTGTTTTGAGGCGTTGCTGGTTGAATCCAGCGTTACTGAGAAACAGCTGTGAAATGATAACAAAAGATGTGTTGGTAAATGTCGAATACAGCATTCATCCCCATGTGTTTAAGACTGCAGGAATATAAAAGCTTAAGAGTTAGATGCAGGCGTAGGCCCTACGGCCCCTTGAGCCTGCTCCGCCATTCAATAAGATCATGGCTGATCTTTGATCTCAGCTCCACTTTCCAGCACTGTCCCCATATCCCTTGATTCCTCTAGAGCCCAAAAGTCTATCTGTCTCAGATTTTAATATACTCGACGATTCAGCATCCACAGCCCTCTGGAGCAGAGAATTCCAAAGATTCACCACCCTCTGATTGAAGAAATTCCTCCTCATCTCTGTCTTAAATGGCCTACCCCTTATCCTGAGACTGTGCCCCCTGGTTCTAGGCTTTCCAGCCAAGGGAAACAACCTCTCAGCATCTACCCTGTCAATGAGATCACCTCTCATCTTTCTAAACTCCAGAGAGTATAGGCCCAATCTACTCAATCTCTCTTCATAGGACAACCCTCTCATCCCAGGGATCAATCTAGTGACCCTTCGTTGCACCGCCTCCAAGGCATGTGTATCCTCCCTCAGATAAGGAGACCAAAACTGTGCACAATACTCCAGGTGTGGTCTCACCAAAGCCCTGTACAATTGTAGAAAGACTTCATTATTATTATACTCCAACCCCCTTGCAATAAAGACTAACATGCTGAACCTGCACGCTAACCCTCTGCGTTTCCTGCACAGGGACACCTAAACCTCGCTGAACACCAACATTTAATAGTTTCTCACCATTTAAAAATAATCTATTTTTATATTCTTCCTACCAAAGTGAATAACCTCACATTTCCCCACATTATACTCCATCTTCCACCTTATTGACCAGTCACTTAACCTGTCTTTATCCCTTTGCAGGCTTTTTGTGCCTTCCTCACAGCTTACTTTCCCACCTGACTTTGCAATATAGGCAAACTTGGATACGTTGCACTCGGTCCCTTCATCTAAATCATGAATATAAATTGTAAATAGCTGGGGCCCAAGCACTGATCCTTGCAGCACCCCACTAGTTACAGCCTGCCAACCAGAAAATGACCCGTTTATCCCTACTCTCTGTCATTATCCAATCCTCTATCCATGCTACTATATTACCCAAACCCATGATCCCTTAACTTGCATAACAACATTTTATGTGGTACTTTATCAAATGCCTTTTGGAAATCCAATATACTAGTTCCCCTTTATCTACCCTGCTAGTTGCAGTCTCAAAAAACTCTATAATAAATTTGATAAACATGATTTTCCTTCAACAAAACCATGTCGACCCTCATATGATTTTATAAATGTCCTATTTCTGCTTCCTTAAGAATGGATTCGAACATGTCAGGCTAACTGACCTGTTGTTCTGTTTTCTCTCTCTCTCCCTCCTTTCTTGAATAGCGATGTTACATTTGCTACCTTCCAATCCACTGGGACCAATTCCCTGGTTCTAGAATCTAGGGAACGTTGGAAGATCACAACCAATGCATCCACTGCCTCTGCAGCCACATCTTTTAGAGCCCTTGGATGTAGGTCATCAAGTCCAGGGGATTTGTCGGCTTTTAGTCGCATTAGTTTCTCAAGTACTTTTTGTCAACTGATCTTTGTTATTTTAAGTTGCTCACTCTTATTGACCCTTTGGTTCCCTGTTATTTTTGTTATGCTTTTTGTGTATTCTACTGTGAAGACAGACACAAGATAATTGTTTAGAGTCTCTGCCATTTCCTTATTCCCCGTTATAATTTCTCCTGCCAAAGCCTTTAAGGGACCAATGCTTACTTTTGCTACTCTTCGCTTTTTTACACACTTGTTTACAATCTGTTTTTATAGTTCTTGCTAGTTTACTTTCATATTCTATTTTCTCACTTTCCATACATTTTTTGGTCATCCTTGCTGAATATACTTGAACACTAACAAGGTCACTGTAGAGATGTTCACCACTTTTTCCAACCGAAAACTTTCTTTAACCTTACTTCAGTTAACACAACTTATTTGTGAAAATTGGCGTGTACAATTTGTGGCAATTTTCTTTGCCTCCCACGACCAGCATTGTGGGATATGGGTGTGGGAGTCAAAGGAAATGTTGACTGAAGTGGGGTAACCTTTTTGTACCGGCTTGTTCCTAAGATCATGCCCCAACCAATGAACAATAACTTCCTGACAATCCCAAGAGAAGAAGCTGGCTAGTTTGTCTAAACTTCACACCTTCTCATTGTATCCAAGTTGATGATTTTTGTAGCTCTCATCCCAAATCTGATCTTCTGCCCCCACACCCTCCCTGATCCCATACGCTCCCCGATCCCGCACGCTCCCCGATCCCGCACGCTCCCCGATCCCGCACCCTCCCCGATCCCGCACCCTCCCCGATCCCGCACGCTCCCCGATCCCGCACGCTCCCCGATCCCGCACCCTCCCCGATCCCGCACCCTCCCCGATCCCGCACGCTCCCCGATCCCGCACGCTCCCCGATCCCGCACGCTCCCCGATCCCGCACGCTCCCCAACCGCGCACGCTACCCGACCGCGCACGCTACCCGACCCCACCCCCTCCCCGACCCCACCCCCTCCCCACATGCTCTCCGACAGCATATCCTCTTTGACCATTAATGTCTCCATCGTTAAGATAGTTCTGTGATGTCATTCAACTCTGCCATTAACTGACCCGACCTGTCGATGAATTTGTGGGGCCTTCCTTCGTCACCTCAGACGTCAGTGGTCAGTTGGTTCCGCTCCTGATGACCTGCTCACAATCTCCCTCCAGTTCCCTTCTCACAATCTCCCATTCCATGGCGGTGTTCCTCCCCATCTCTGGAGGCTTCTGCACTTTTACAAATCTCCCTCCCTATCTTCCATCCCTCTGATTCCAGCCTCGTCTGTATTCTCTCTCTCCCTTCACCCCATCATTGGAGGGCCTGCGTTCAGCTGCCTAGGTCCCGCAGTCTGAAATTCCCTCCGTAAATCTTGCCAACTTTCAACTTCGTCTCCTCCCTCAAGAATTTTAGTTACATCCCATTTATTTGATTATTAAATGAGCACAAACCCACAATGGCATGCACCCTAAGGTGCTGGCGGGTGTCGCAGGATTAGAGCCGAGATTCTGGCCACAAGTTTTCAATCTGTCATAAATATGTCAATTTTACTGTGTGAGTGGGCAGTAGCTCATAAAACATCACCGTTCGCGAAAGGAGAGCAGTGTAAGTGAGGTAACTATAGACCAATAAGAATACAATCACTCATTGGGGGTCAGTTTAGCATCGGGCGATGTTAAATTAGTCGCTCGTTATACTGCAAGGCCAAATTTGCTTTTCAATTGAAATAAATGGAAAGGGAATCAGGCGGGGTTCATACGGGGCAGATAATTCAATGTCAGCCATTTTACACCACAGGCCAAAGTTACAATCGCACCCATTGTCTTCGCTAGACCTTGAGATCTGCTAGTCTTTTTTGCAGAACAAATTCCTTTTCTCCGGTTTACTCTATCAGTTTTTCCATATCCTCCTCCAGAACACCTCAATTCTCGCTTCCAGAATCATTTGTAAAAACTGGTACAGCGTGTTTCTTTATTTACATGTTGCATTGGTTCATCTGCTTCTCGTCTCCTTTACCTTCCTTTATGGGAAAGAGGCCTCTGTCTTAGTTACACTTTCCATCAGCTCCGCCTGGCCAACAGTGCACTGCCATGGTCACACGGCAATGTTGTGGCTTCCGGTCTGATTAGGGTTAACAATAAACCTAATGTAGTGACTCATGCTCAAGTCTTCCTGTAGTAAACGTAACGCAACATTTTTCCCTTCCATGGTCTGAAAACCAGATAAGGACGACCATGTTCTCGTAAATGACGTCCGACATTTCCTGAACCGGAAATCCTGCCAGTTTCAACTGAAGGAGGATAAAGATTATCTGCTGATGGGGCAAGATGGGACAACGAGTGATGCCAGCGGGAAGTAAGCCATCTTCATAAATTGTCAACACAGCAAATCGCAACAAATATAAAACTGCCAGGGGATTGTGGATCTGTGTAACTGACTGTTTCAGTGGATGGATGGGCTGGAATTTGATGCAGTAGCAGTGAGCAGTGATCTAATGAGCTTCTCTGGCCTGACTGGGGCCTGAGCTTTTCGAATGTTGTTGCACCTGGGCCCACCCAGGCCAAGGGTGGGTGTTTCACGATACCCCTGCCTTGAGCTTTATAGATAAGGGGCCGGGTAAGGCTTCCAGTGGACAGCAGGTGGCGTTCTGGTCTCAGAACATGCACTCGCTGACCTGTTCCCCTTCAACCATTTGATTACTCTGGTCACCTGATCGACCAACAAGGTCGACGCTTGACCAGCGAAGCCACTCAGTTGCGTAAACGAAGAAATGCTGCCCACCCAGGACTGCGGCGCTTCAAGGAGAAGGCCCAGTGCCATCTGCTCAGGGCAACTAGGGACGGGCAATAAATGCTGGCCTTGCTGGGGCGCCTACATCCCAAGAATGAATAATAAACAGTCTGACGTGTGAAAACATAGGGGCTGAAATTGATAGCCTTGCCGCCCACTGTCGCCGACATTCCTCTGCTCGAACCGCCCAGTGCCACTTTCGTCGTGGTCTGGAGCGGTCGGGAGGGGAGAGCCGCCGGGAAGCGCCCGCCGATGTCAGCGGACGGCCGATGCGCGTAAGTAGTCTCCCGCCCGCTGAGAGGCCAGGTTGGTGCGGGCGGGAGTCGGCTATGGACCGCTGAGTGCAGGCTGCTCTGTCCTCAACGGTGAGTGTGAAGATGCTGTAAAAGAGGTTAGTGACGTTTATTTAAATTGTTTCTTTACAAGTACTTACCTGGATGGGCTCGCCTGAAGGTCCTCAGATGTTTCTCTGTTTATTTTTGATGCTTTTTATTTTTAGTTCTTCGAGCCTCCGTGGGCCCGACTCCATCCTCGGCGGCACTTGGGTGGCGAGCGCCTCTGCCGCCGAGAATGAGAGCTCCCGCCGGCCGGCCGCCGCCCAGATTGGTGGCGTATGTCACAGATTTGCCACCCACTGACCTTCGAGGGTCCTGGGTGTTGAAAAACCCCGCCCAAAGTACAGCCAGAGACCTCGGCGGCCATCGCCCGTCCTTTGGGTGGGCGGAGGCCTTGATCAAATTTGGGCCCGTGCTTACTGAGACAGAACCCCATCTAACTCAAAGACACCATCAGAGGGCAGTTATATAAAGAGCTACAGCTTCATTTCAGATTCTTGTCTTAGTTGTAAGTTTTTGTTACCTGATAGTTTGGTTCATTCTTCAATGGAGCTGAAAATTCCCCAATAAAGATTTTCCTGTAAGTTTTATCAGCAAAATAATTCCTGTCTTGTGGCGAGGGATCGGTACTTTTTCCACAAAGATATTTTTGTGCCCATCTTTCAGCAGATGTCCGCTCCTCAGGACAGCAGTCCGTTGATTGCGGTTGAATATCTGATTCTTGTTTGTATCTGCAGGATGCAGTATTTATTTGATGCCAAGTCGTGGATCGAAGCTATTCCGTCGGAAGATACCTGCGGGCTTCTGAAGTACAGAAATTCCTGCAAAAACATGAAAGATTTCATGAATAATCTTGTAAATGTAGGATGCCAAATATAGCGTCAATCAGATTATTGCTGCTCACACGTTGAATCTTTCACTGCTAAATCCAAACGCAATAACTGTTTTACTAAAAACATGTTTAGAATACTATAACAAAAATAAAATATACTTTCACTGAGCTTCCTTGCGAGATTTTGTTTTGGTTTGGCTGTGCTTCGCTGCAATCTTTCCTTTGCAAGTATTTATCCAGTTCTGTTTTGAAAGTTACTTGTTGAATCTGCTTCCACTCACCCTTTCGGGCCGTGCATTCCAGATCATAATAACTTGCTTTGTAAAAAAAAAAATTGTTTCCCATGGGATTTTATTGCCACTTATTTTAAATCTGTGTCCTCTGGTTATCAACTCGTCTGCCAGTAGAAACAGTCGAGTAGATCTCCAGTGCACGCTCTCTGAGGCTTGGACATCCTTCCTAAGATGTGGCACCCAGAACTGGATATAGTACCCCAGCTGGGGCCTAAACAATGATTTAGAAAGGTTTAGCATAACTTGCTTTATTTTGTACTCTATGGGGCCAAAATTGCCCCTTCCCTTCAGGCCTGTCCCTTGGTAGTCTGTCGTATCCAACAAAGACGTTGATGTGCTAATCATCACTGGCACGTGTCTTCAAGTGGCTGTATAGGCCAATTCTGGATGCACATCGTCTCTTGCACGTCGGACAAGGGAAGTTCGATGTGCCTGATGCTGACAGTACTGTCACCTGATGTCGTCTATCTCTAGTGTCCCGCAGGCGTTGAATCGGCTTTCTTCGAAGGTCTGGCAGGCAGTCCTCGTGAAGGTTCGCCACTGGATTTTATTAGCTGCTGTATTCTCCAGGTCCTTTGGTCGGATGCCAGAGTACTGGAGGTTAGCCTTGATGCAATCTTTGTAGCGACCTTCACAGAGCTCGCCGTGAAGAAGCTCACGAGGGATCCTTGACTCATCCATGCGGATGACCTGTCCAGCCCACTGGAACTGGGCTCGCATGATCATCCCCTTGATGCTAGTTGATTGTGCTCGCTCCAGGACCTCAAAGTTTGACATCCGGTCTTGCCAGCATATGTGGAGTATAGATCTGAGACTGCGCGTATAGAAAGCTTCCAACTTTTTGATGTGACGCCGGTAGGGTGTCCAGGTCTCACATCCATAAAGGAGAAATGAGAGAACGACTGCTCTATACACCAACAGTTTAGTCTGCCGGAAATTGACGGCCACGCTGTGGAGTGGAATGGCCACCGATTTGTCATAGAATGGCCGCCATTTTGAAAATTGCCCTCCTGCAATATACCGGCGGGGACCTGAGCCCCTCACTTCCACCCTGCTGCTGCCAATCCATCCTAATTGCGTCATCAGAGCACTCACCGCTGATGTTTCCTCCCCCACCCCCCTCCCGAATGCAAAATTCCGCCAAGAAAGTGTTGCTGCCGCCGCTCAGTGCCACCAACAGCTTTTTCTGTCGGTGCACTGTGCTTGCAGTGTGTTCAAAATGGCGGTGCGGCCACCATTAAATGGGAGGGCGCACTACCGCGACGCCAACTTACTTTTTTTTGGTCGACCCACTGCCAAGGTCGGGCCGACAGTTCTGCCCCCGGGTTCGGCCGGGCCGCCAGCAGGCAGCATGGTGCTCCCTTCTTAGGTCCGCTGGCCTGGCCAAAACCCTCCCTGGTGGCCCCAGTGGACCTAACTGAAAGAATTGCGGAACTCGCAGAGCTCACAGCGGCCCGCCCCTTTAAGTGACACGCCAGTATGATGTCATAAGCGCTACGCTGATGAGTGACAGCGGCGGAGACTCCGCTGGCCCCGAACTCCCGCCCCTCGACTTACCGAACTTCCGCCGCACCTCCGCCCCCATTGTGGCCGAACACCAGGCCGCTGGGAAAAAAAAGCCAAAGAGCGGAATTTCACCACATCCACCGCGGCGGTGAAAACAGCTCAAACACAGTAAGTGTGACGCGTTTCCGGCCAGGGGCAATTTCAGCCGCGATGTCTCTATTTATAAAGCCAGAGTTCTCGTACGCTTTTTGAAGAGACTTTTTAGCTTTGCCTGCCACCTTCAAAGATTTGTGTACATACACCCTCAGGCCTCTCTGTTCCTGCACCCCATTTAAAATCATTAAACCTCTTTAATATTACATCAAGTTACATCGCGTCTACAGCCCAGAAACAGAGCATTCGGCACAACTGATCTGTGCTCCACTTGAGCCGCCTCCCATCCATCTTCATTCAACCCATCAGCATAACCTTATATACCTTTCTCCTACATATGCAATTCTAGCTTCCCCTTAACTGCATCTATGCTAATTGCCTCAACTACTCCGTGTGGTAGCAAGTTCCACATTCTAACCACCCTCTGGGTGAAGCAAAGTTTCTCCTGAATTCCCTATTGGATTTATTTATGAATATCTAATATTTATGGCTCGTAGTTTTGGTCACCCCCACAAGTAAAGACATCTTCTCGACATCTACCCTATCAAACCGTTTCATAATTTTAAGTTCCTCCATCAGATTACACCTCAGCCTATCTTTTCTAGAGAAATGATCTCCAAACTGTTCAGCTTTTCCTGATGGGTATAAACTCTCAGTTCTGGTATCATCCTTGTGAATCTTTTTTGCACCTTCTCCAGTGCCTCTATACACTTTTTTATATTCAGGAGAGTAAAATTGTGCACACAGTGACAGAGTAGAGGAGGTGAAATTATTGTGTTCGCTATATTACCAGCTGTGTGGTTTCCGCCTCTGAGTACCAAGGTAGAGACTGATACCTCGATACAACAATCCTCTTGGTATCTATTGGAGCCCTTAAACATTTCACAATAACCAGTTCACTGATTCCTGTCAAGTACCAAAAGAAGGAATTTGACATGAATGATCTTCCCGGTTAAATTGACTTCCATCGGGTCATTTGAAAGTTAAGAAATATTTACATTATTCAAATAATCATTAATGTCGCACATGACAATTTCTGGATTATTGATCTTTAATAATAATACAGCAATTGATCGACTTTCTCCTCATTCTACAGGTCAATTTATAAACTTCCATCTGCGTCTCAGTTTAACATCACCCCCAAACTGTCCCCTCACCCCCAAAATGACCCCTCACCCTCAAAATGACCCCTCACCCTCAAACTGACCCCTCACACCAAACTGACCCCTCACACCAAACTGACCCCTCACACCAAACTGACCTTTCACCCCAAACTGACCCTTCACCCCCAAACTGACGCCTCACCCCAAACTGACGCCTCACCCCAAACTGACGCCTCACCTCAACTGACCCCTCACCCCAAACTGACCCTTCACCCCAAACTGACCCATCACCCCAAACTGACCATTCACCCCAAACTGACCCATCACCCCAAACTGACCACTCACACCAAACTGACCCATCCACCCAAACTGACCCATCACCCCCAAAGTGACCCATTACCCCAAACTGACCCATGCCCCCGAACTGACCCATGCCCCCGAACTGACCCTTCACCCCCAAGCTGACCCCTCACCCCCAAACTGACCCTTCACCCCAAAACTGACCCTTCACCCCCAAACTGACTCACCCCCCCAAACTGACCCCTCACCCCCAAACTGACCCCTCACCCCCAAACTGACCCCTCACCCCCAAACTGACCAATCCCCCAAAACTGACCAATCCCCCCAAACTGACCGACCCCCCCAAAACTGACCCCCTCACCCCAAAACTGACCCCTCACCCCCAAACTGACCCACTACCCCAAACTGACCCCTCACCCCCAAACTGACACATTACCCAAAAATGACACTTCACCCCCAAACTGACCTATCACCCCAAACTGACCCCTCACAAAATGACCCCTCACTCCAAACTGATCCCACACCCCGAACTGACGCCTCACCCCAAACTGCCCCCCTCACCCCAAACTGACCCATCACCCACAAACTGGCCCCTCACCCCCAAATTGACACCTCACCCATCAAACTGACCCCTCACCCATCAAACTGACCCATTACCTCAAACTGACCCCTCTCCCCAAACTGACCCTTCACCTCCAAACTGACCGTTCACCCAAAACTGACCCATCACCGCCAAACTGGCCCTTCACTCCCAAACGAACCCATTGACCAAACTGATCCATTACCCCCAAACTGACCCATCACCCCCAAACTGACCCTTCACACTCAATCTGCCCCCCTCACCCCCAATCGGCCCCCTCAACGCCAAACTGACCCCTCACCCCGATCTGACCCCTCACCCCAAACTGACCATTCACGCATCAAACTGACCCCTCACCCCAAACTGACCCCTCACCCCCAAACTGTCCCATCGCTCCAAACTAACCCCTCACCCCAAACTGACCCTTCACCCCCAAACTGAACCTCCACCCCAAACTGACCCTTCACCCCCAAACTGATGCATCAACCCCAAACTGACCCTTCACCCCAAACTGACCCTTCAACCCCAAACTGACCCATCTACCCAAACTGACCCGTCACCCCCAAAGTGACCCTTCTCCCCCAAACTGACCCATGCCCCCAAACTGACCCCTCAGCCAAACTGTCCCCTCACTCCCAAAATGACCCCTCACCCCCAAACTGACCCCTCACCTCCAAACTGACCCCTCACCCCCAAACTGACCCCTTACACCAAACTGACCCCTTACACCAAACTAACCCTTCACCCCAAACTGACCCATCACCCCCAAACTGACCAATCACCTCAAACTGACCCATCACCCCCAAACTGACTCCTCACCCCAACTGACCCCTCACCCCCAAACTGACCATTCACCCCAAACTGACCCATAACCCCAAACTGACCCATCACCCCAAACTGACCCATCACCCCAAACTGACCATTCACCCCAAACTGACCCATCACCCCAAACTGACCCATCACCCCAAACTGACCCATTCCCCAAACTGACCCATCCACCCAAAGTGACCCGTCACACCCAAAGTGACCCTTCACCCCCAAAGTGACCCATGCCCCCAAACTGACCCATCCCCCCAAACTGACCCTTCACCCCCAAACTGACCCCTCACCCCCAAACTGACTCTTCACCCCCAAACTGACCCCTCACCCCCAAACTGACTCACCCCACCCAAACGGACCCCTCACACCCAAACTGACCCCTCACACCCAAACTGACCCCTCACACCCAAACTGACCCCTCACCCCAAAACTGACCCCTCACCCCAAAACGGACCCGTCCCACCCAAACAGACTCATCCCCAAAACTGACCCATTGCCCCAAACTGATCCATTACCCTCAAACTGACCCATCACCCCCAAACTGACACTCCACCCCAAACAGACCCTTCACCACCAAACTGACCCATCAACCCCAAACTGACCCTTCACCCCAAACTGACCACCCCAAACTGACCCTTCAACACCAAACTGACCCCTCGTCCCCAAACTGACCCTCCACCCAAAATGACCCTTCAACCCCAAACTGACCCATCATCCCCAAACTGACCCATCCCCCCAAAATGACTCCTCGCCCCCAAACTGAACCCTGGCCCCCAAACTGACCCTTCACCCCAAACTGACCCCTCACCCCCAAACTGACTCCTCACCGCAAACTATCCCCTCACCGCAAACTGACCCCTCACCCCAAACTGACCCCTCACCACAAACTGACCTCTCACCACAAACTGACCATTCACCACAAACTGACCCATCACCCCAAACTGACCCATCACCCCAAACTGACCCATCACCCCAAACTGACCATTCACCCCAAACTGACCATTCACCCCAAACTGACCCATCACCCCCAAACTGACCCATCCCCCCAAAATGACTCCTCGCCCCCAAACTGACCCCTGGCCCCCAAACTGACCCTTCACCCCAAACTGACCCCTCACCCCCAAACTGACTCCTCACCGCAAACTATCCCCTCACCGCAAACTGACCCCTCACCCCAAACTGACCCCTCACCCCAAACTGACCCCTCACCACAAACTGACCATTCACCACAAACTGACCCATCACCCCAAACTGACCCATCACCCCAAACTGACCATTCACCCCAAACTGACCCATCACCCCAAACTGACCCATCCACCCAAACTGACCTGTCACCCCCAAAATGACCCTTCACCCCCAAACTGACCCATGCCCCCAAACTGACCCATCCCCCCAAACTGACCCTTCACCCCCAAACTGACCCCTTACCCCCAAACTGACCCCTCACCCCCAAACTGACTCTTCACCCCCAAACTGACCCCTCACCCCCAAACTGACTCACACCACCCAAACGGACACCTCACACCCAAACTGACCCCTCACACCCAAACTGACCCCTCACACCCAAACTGAGCCCTCACCCCAAAACTGACCCCTCACCCCCAAACGGACCCGTCCCACCCAAACAGACTCATCCCCCAAAACTGACCCATTGCCCCAAACTGATCCATTACCCTCAAACTGAACCATCACCCCCAAACTGACACTCCACACCAAACTGACCCTTCACCCCCAAACTGACCCATCAACCCCAAACTGACCCTTCACCCCAAACTGACCCTTCACCCCAAACTGACCCTTCAACGCCAAACTGACCCCTCATCCCCAAACTGACCCTCCACCCCAAAATGACCCTTCAACCCCAAACTGACCCATCACCCCCAAACTGACCCATCCCCCCAAAATGACTCCTCGCCCCCAAACTGACCCCTGGCCCCCAAACTGACCCTTCACCCCAAACTGACCCCTCACCCCCAAACTGACTCCTCACCGCAAACTATCCCCTCACCGCAAACTGCCCCCTCACCCCAAACTGACTCCTCACCGCAAACTGACCCCTCACCACAAATTGACCCTTCACTCCCAAACTGACATTTCACCCCCAAACTTGACCCCTCACTCCAAACTGACCCCTCACCCCCAAACTGACCCCTCACCCCCAAACTGACCCATCTCCCCCAAACTGACCCTCACCCCCAAACTGATCCCTCATCCCCAAACTGTCCCCTCACCCCTAACTGCCCTCCTCACCCCCAAACTGACCCATCATCCCCAAACTGACCCCTCACCCCAAACTGACCCCAGTCCCAAAATGACCCCTCACTCCAAACTGATCCCACACCCCGAACTGACCCCTCACCCCATCTGAACCCTCACCTCAAACTGACCCTTCACCCCCAAACTGCCCCATTACCCCCAAACTGACCCATCACCCCCAAACTGACTCCTCACCCCCAAACTGATCCCTCACCCCAAACTGACCATTCGCCCCCAAACTGCCCCCGTCACCCCAAACTGACCCCTCACCCCTAAACTGACCCTTCACCCATCAAACTGGCCCCTCACCCATCAAACTGACCCATTACACCAAACTGACCCCTCACCCCCAGGCTGACCCATCGCCCCAAACTGAACCTTCAACCTCAAACTGACCCCTCACCCACAAACTGATCTATCACGCCCAAACGGACCCATCAACCCCAAACTGACCCTCCACCCTAAACTGACCCCTCACCACAAACTGACCCCTCACCTCAAACTGACCCATCACCCTAAACTGACCCTTCACTCCAAAACTGACCCTTCACCCCCAAACTTGACCCCTCACTCCAAACTGACACCTCACTCCCAAATTGACCCATCTCCACCAAACTGATCCCTCACCCCCAAACTGATCCCTCACCCCCAAACTGACACCTCACCCCTAACTGCCCTCCTCACCCCCAAACTGACCCTTTTTCCCCAAACTGCCCCCTCACCCCCATACTGACCCATCGCCCCAAACTGACCCCACTCCCAAAATGACCCCTCACTCCAAACTGATCCCACAGCCCAGACTGACCCCTCACCCCATCTGACCCTTCACCTCAAACTTACGCTTCACCCCCAAACTGCCCCCATCACCCCCAAACTGACCCATCACCCCCAAACTGATCCATCACCCAAACTGACCCCTCAACCCAAACTGACCCTTCACCCCCAAACTGACCCATCACCCCCAAACTGACCCATCAACCCCAAACTGACCCATCACTCCCAAACTGACCCATCACCCCAAACTGACCCATCACCCCCAAACTGACCCATCACCCCCAAACTGACCCTTCACCCCAAAACTGCCTCCCTCACCCCAAACTGACCCTTCATCCATCAAACTGACCCCTCACCCATCAAACTGACCCGTTACACCAAACTGACCCCTCACCCCCAGACTGACCCATCACCCCAAAATGAACCTTCAACCTCAAACTGACCCCTCACCCACAAACTGACCCTTCACGTCCAAACTGACCATTCACCCCAAACTGACCCATCACCCCCAAACTGAACCTTCACCCCCAAACTGACCCTTCACCCCAAAACTGACCCATTGCCACAAACTGACCCATCACCACCAAACTGACCCATCACCCCCAAACTGACCCTCCACCCCAAACTGACCTTCCACCCCAAACTGACCCTTCACCCCCAAACTGACCCATCACCCCCAAACTGACCCATCACCCCCAAACTGACCCATCACCCCCAAACTAACCCTCCACCCCAAAACTGACCCTTCACCCCCAAACTGCCCCCTCACCCCAAACTGACCCCTCACCCCCAAACTGACCCTTCACCCATCAAACTGGCCCCTCACCCATCAAACTGACCCATTACACCAAACTGACCCCTCATCCCCAGGCTGACCCATTGCCCCAAACTGAACCTTCAACCTCAAACTGACCACTCACTCACAAACTGACCCTTCACCTCCAAACTGACCATTTACCCCAAACTGACCCTTCACCCCCAAACTAACCCATTGCCCCAAACTGACCCCTCACCACAAACTGACCCCTCACCCCAAACTGACCCTTCACTCCAAAACTGACCCTTCACCCCAAAACTTGACCCCTCACCCCAAACTGACCCCTCACCCCAAACTGACCCATCACCCTAAACTGACCCTTCACTCCAAAACTGACACTTCACCCCCAAACTTGACCCCTCACTCCAAACTGACCCCTCACCCCCAAATTGACCCATCTCCACCAAACTGATCCCTCACCCCCAAACTGACACCTCACCCCTAACTGCCCTCCTCACCCCCAAACTGACCCTTTTTCCCCAAACTGCCCCCTCACCCCCATACTGACCCATCGCCCCAAACTGACCCCACTCCCAAAATGACCCCTCACTCCAAACTGATCCCACAGCCCAGACTGACCCCTCACCCCATCTGACCCTTCACCTCAAACTTACGCTTCACCCCCAAACTGCCCCCATCACCCCCAAACTGACCCATCACCCCCAAACTGATCCATCACACCCAAACTGACCCCTCAACCCAAACTGACCCTTCACCCCCAAACTGACCCATCACCCCCAAACTGACCCATCAACCCCAAACTGACCCATCACTCCCAAACTGACCCATCACCCCAAACTGACCCTTCACCCCAAAACTGCCTCCCTCACCCCAAACTGACCCTTCATCCATCAAACTGACCCCTCACCCATCAAACTGACCCGTTACACCAAACTGACCCCTCACCCCCAGACTGACCCATCACCCCAAAATGAACCTTCAACCTCAAACTGACCCCTCACCCACAAACTGACCCTTCACGTCCAAACTGACCATTCACCCCAAACTGACCCATCACCCCCAAACTGAACCTTCACCCCCAATCTGACCCTTCACCCCCAAACTGACCCATTGCCACAAACTGACCCATCACCCCCAAACTGACCCATCACCCCCAAACTGACCCTCCACCCCAAACTGACCTTCCACCCCAAACTGACCCTTCACCCCCAAACTGACCCATTGCCACAAACTGACCCATCACCCCCAAACTGACCCATCACTCCCAAACTGACCCTCCAACCCAAACTGACCCTCCACCCCAAACTAACCCTCCACCCCAAAACTGACCCTTCACCCCCAAACTGCCCCCTCACCCCAACCTGACCCCTCACCCCCAAACTGACCCTTCACCCATCAAACTGGCCCCTCACCCATCAAACTGACCCATTACACCAAACTGACCCCTCATCCCCAGGCTGACCCATCGCCCCAAACTGAACCTTCAACCTCAAACTGACCCCTCACTCACAAACTGACCCTTCACCTCCAAACTGACCATTTACCCCAAACTGACCCTTCACCCCCAAACTAACCCATTGCCCCAAACTGACCCCTCACCCCCAAACTGACTCCTCACCGCAAACGGACCCCTCACCCCAAACTGACCCCTCACCACAAACTGACCCCTCACCCCAAACTGACCCTTCACTCCAAAACTGACCCTTCACCCCAAAACTTGACCCCTCACTCCAAACTGACCCCTCACCCCCAATTTGACCCATCTCCACCAAACTGATCCCTCACCCCCAAACTGACACCTCACCCCCAAACTGACCCTTTATCCCCAAACTGCCCCCTCACCCCCATACTGACCCATTGTCCCTAACTGACCCCACTCCCAAAATGACCCCTCACTCCAAACTGATCCCACACCCCGGACTGACCCCTCACCCCATCTGACCCCTCACCTCAAACTGACCCTTCACCGCCAAACTGCCCCCCTCACCCCCAGATTGACCCCTCGCCCCCAAACTGACCCTCCACCCCAAACTGACCCATCACCCCCAAACTGACCCATCACCCCCAAACTGACCCATCACCCCGAAACTAACCCTTCAACCCCAAACTGACCCCTCAACCCCAAACTGACCACTCGCCCCCAAACTAACCCTTCGCCCCAAAGTGACCCCTCACCCCCAAACTGACCCCTCACCCCAAACTGACCCCTCACCCCAAACTGACCCCTCGCCCCCAAACTAAACCTTCGCCCCCAAACTGACCCATCACCCCCAAACTGACCCATCACGCCAAATTGACACATCATCCCAAACTGACCCCTCACCCTCAAACTGACCCAGCTCCCCAAAACTGACCCTTCACCCCCAAACTTGTCTCCTCGCTCCAAACTGACCCATCCACCTCAAACTGACCCACCCACCCCAAACTGACCCACCCACCCCAAACTGACCAATCCCCAAACTGATCCCCTGACCCCCAAACTGACCCATCCCCACCAAACTGAGCCCCTCACCCCCAAACTGAGCCCCTCACCCTCAAACTGAGCCCCTCACCCCCAAACTGACCCACCCCCCCAAACTGACCCCTCACCCCCAAACTGACCCATTACCCCAAACTGATCCATTACCCCAAAATGACACTTTACCCCCAAACTGACCTCTCACCACAAACTGACCCCTCACCCCAAACTGACCACTCTCGCAAAATGGCCCCTCACTCCAAACTGATCGCACATCCCGAACTGACCCCTCACCCCGATCTGACCCCTCACCCCAAACTGAACTCTCACCCACAAACTTCCCCCTCACCCCCAAACTGACCCATCACCCACAAACTGACCCATCACCCCAAACTGACCCCTCACCCAAACTGACCCCTCACCGCCAAATTGCCCGATCACACACAAACTGACCCATCACACCCAAATTGACCCATCACCCCCAAACTGACCCCTCGCCTCAAACTGACTCCTCACCCAAAACTGACCCCACTCCCGAAATGACCACTCACTCCAAACTGATCCCACACCCAGAACTGACCCCTCACCCCGATCTGACCCCTCACCCCAAACTGACGCCTCAACCCCAAACTGACCCATCACCCCCAAACTGACCCCTCACCCCAAACTGATCCTTCACCCACAAACTGCCCCCTCACCCCCAAATGACCACTCACCCCCAAACTGACCCCTCACCCATCAAACTGACACCACACCCATCAGACTGACACCTCACCCATCAAACTGACCCCTCACCCCAAACTAACCCCTCACCCCAAACAGACCCCTCACCCCCAAACTGACCCATTGCCCCAAACTGAACCTTCAACCCCAAACTGACCACTCATCCCCAAATTGAACCTTCACCTCCAAACTGACCATTCACCCCAAACTGACCATTCACCCCAAACTGACCCATCACCCCCAAACTGACTTCCCACCCCAAACTGACCCATCACCCCCAAACTGACCCATCACCCGCAAACTGACCCATCACCCGCAAACTGACCCATCACCCGCAAACTAACCCCTCACCCCCAAACTGACCCATCACCCCCAAACTGACCCCTCACCCCAAACTGACCCATCACTCCCAAACGGACCCATCCCACCCAAACAGAACCATCCCTCAAAACTGACCCATCACCCCCAAACTGACTCACCCACCCCAAACTGACTCACCCACCCCAAACTGACCCACACACCACAAACTGACCCATCCCCCCGAAACTGACCAATCCCCCCAAACTGATCCCCTCACCCCAAAACTGACCCACCCCCCCAAACTGACCCCTCACCCCCAAACTGACCCATTACCCCAAACTGATCCATTACCCCAAAATGACACTTTACCCCCAAACTGACCTCTCACCACAAACTGACCCCTCACCCCAAACTGACCACTCTCGCAAAATGGCCCCTCACTCCAAACTGATCGCACATCCCGAACTGACCCCTCACCCCGATCTGACCCCTCACCCCAAACTGAACTCTCACCCACAAACTTCCCCCTCACCCCCAAACTGACCCATCACCCACAAACTGACCCATCACCCCAAACTGACCCCTCACCCAAACTGACCCCTCACCGCCAAATTGCCCGATCACACACAAACTGACCCATCACACCCAAATTGACCCATCACCCCCAAACTGACCCCTCGCCTCAAACTGACTCCTCACCCAAAACTGACCCCACTCCCGAAATGACCACTCACTCCAAACTGATCCCACACCCAGAACTGACCCCTCACCCCGATCTGACCCCTCACCCCAAACTGACGCCTCAACCCCAAACTGACCCATCACCCCCAAACTGACCCCTCACCCCAAACTGATCCTTCACCCACAAACTGCCCCCTCACCCCCAAATGACCACTCACCCCCAAACTGACCCCTCACCCATCAAACTGACACCACACCCATCAGACTGACACCTCACCCATCAAACTGACCCCTCACCCCAAACTAACCCCTCACCCCAAACAGACCCCTCAACCCCAAACTGACCCATTGCCCCAAACTGAACCTTCAACCCCAAACTGACCACTCATCCCCAAATTGAACCTTCACCTCCAAACTGACCATTCACCCCAAACTGACCATTCACCCCAAACTGACCCATCACCCCCAAACTGACTTCCCACCCCAAACTGACCCATCACCCCCAAACTGACCCATCACCCGCAAACTGACCCATCACCCGCAAACTGACCCATCACCCGCAAACTAACCCCTCACCCCCAAACTGACCCATCACCCCCAAACTGACCCCTCACCCCAAACTGACCCATCACTCCCAAACGGACCCATCCCACCCAAACAGAACCATCCCTCAAAACTGACCCATCACCCCCAAACTGACTCACCCACCCCAAACTGACTCACCCACCCCAAACTGACCCACACACCACAAACTGACCCATCCCCCCGAAACTGACCAATCCCCCCAAACTGATCCCCTCACCCCAAAACTGACCCACCCCCCCAAACTGACCCCTCACCCCCAAACTGACCCATTACCCCAAACTGATCCATTACCCCAAAATGACACTTTACCCCCAAACTGACCTCTCACCACAAACTGACCCCTCACCCCAAACTGACCACTCTCGCAAAATGGCCCCTCACTCCAAACTGATCGCACATCCCGAACTGACCCCTCACCCCGATCTGACCCCTCACCCCAAACTGAACTCTCACCCACAAACTTCCCCCTCACCCCCAAACTGACCCATCACCCACAAACTGACCCATCACCCCAAACTGACCCCTCACCCAAACTGACCCCTCACCGCCAAATTGCCCGATCACACACAAACTGACCCATCACACCCAAATTGACCCATCACCCCCAAACTGACCCCTCGCCTCAAACTGACTCCTCACCCAAAACTGACCCCACTCCCGAAATGACCACTCACTCCAAACTGATCCCACACCCAGAACTGACCCCTCACCCCGATCTGACCCCTCACCCCAAACTGACGCCTCAACCCCAAACTGACCCATCACCCCCAAACTGACCCCTCACCCCAAACTGATCCTTCACCCACAAACTGCCCCCTCACCCCCAAATGACCACTCACCCCCAAACTGACCCCTCACCCATCAAACTGACACCACACCCATCAGACTGACACCTCACCCATCAAACTGACCCCTCACCCCAAACTAACCCCTCACCCCAAACAGACCCCTCACCCCCAAACTGACCCATTGCCCCAAACTGAACCTTCAACCCCAAACTGACCACTCATCCCCAAATTGAACCTTCACCTCCAAACTGACCATTCACCCCAAACTGACCATTCACCCCAAACTGACCCATCACCCCCAAACTGACTTCCCACCCCAAACTGACCCATCACCCCCAAACTGACCCATCACCCGCAAACTGACCCATCACCCGCAAACTGACCCATCACCCGCAAACTAACCCCTCACCCCCAAACTGACCCATCACCCCCAAACTGACCCCTCACCCCAAACTGACCCATCACTCCCAAACGGACCCATCCCACCCAAACAGAACCATCCCTCAAAACTGACCCATCACCCCCAAACTGACTCACCCACCCCAAACTGACTCACCCACCCCAAACTGACCCACACACCACAAACTGACTCATCCCCCCGAAACTGACCAATCCCCCCAAACTGATCCCCTCACCCCAAAACTGACCCACCCCCCCAAACTGACCCCTCACCCCCAAACTGACCCATTACCCCAAACTGATCCATTACCCCAAAATGACACTTTACCCCCAAACTGACCTCTCACCACAAACTGACCCCTCACCCCAAACTGACCACTCTCGCAAAATGGCCCCTCACTCCAAACTGATCGCACATCCCGAACTGACCCCTCACCCCGATCTGACCCCTCACCCCAAACTGAACTCTCACCCACAAACTTCCCCCTCACCCCCAAACTGACCCATCACCCACAAACTGACCCATCACCCCAAACTGACCCCTCACCCAAACTGACCCCTCACCGCCAAATTGCCCGATCACACACAAACTGACCCATCACACCCAAATTGACCCATCACCCCCAAACTGACCCCTCGCCTCAAACTGACTCCTCACCCAAAACTGACCCCACTCCCGAAATGACCACTCAGTCCAAACTGATCCCACACCCAGAACTGACCCCTCACCCCGATCTGACCCCTCACCCCAAACTGACGCCTCAACCCCAAACTGACCCATCACCCCCAAACTGACCCCTCACCCCAAACTGATCCTTCACCCACAAACTGCCCCCTCACCCCCAAATGACCACTCACCCCCAAACTGACCCCTCACCCATCAAACTGACACCACACCCATCAGACTGACACCTCACCCATCAAACTGACCCCTCACCCCAAACTAACCCCTCACCCCAAACAGACCCCTCAACCCCAAACTGACCCATTGCCCCAAACTGAACCTTCAACCCCAAACTGACCACTCATCCCCAAATTGAACCTTCACCTCCAAACTGACCATTCACCCCAAACTGACCATTCACCCCAAACTGACCCATCACCCCCAAACTGACTTCCCACCCCAAACTGACCCATCACCCCCAAACTGACCCATCACCCGCAAACTGACCCATCACCCGCAAACTGACCCATCACCCGCAAACTAACCCCTCACCCCCAAACTGACCCATCACCCCCAAACTGACCCCTCACCCCAAACTGACCCATCACTCCCAAACGGACCCATCCCACCCAAACAGAACCATCCCTCAAAACTGACCCATCACCCCCAAACTGACTCACCCACCCCAAACTGACTCACCCACCCCAAACTGACCCACACACCACAAACTGACCCATCCCCCCGAAACTGACCAATCCCCCCAAACTGATCCCCTCACCCCAAAACTGACCCACCCCCCCAAACTGACCCCTCACCCCCAAACTGACCCATTACCCCAAACTGATCCATTACCCCAAAATGACACTTTACCCCCAAACTGACCTCTCACCACAAACTGACCCCTCACCCCAAACTGACCACTCTCGCAAAATGGCCCCTCACTCCAAACTGATCGCACATCCCGAACTGACCCCTCACCCCGATCTGACCCCTCACCCCAAACTGAACTCTCACCCACAAACTTCCCCCTCACCCCCAAACTGACCCATCACCCACAAACTGACCCATCACCCCAAACTGACCCCTCACCCAAACTGACCCCTCACCGCCAAATTGCCCGATCACACACAAACTGACCCATCACACCCAAATTGACCCATCACCCCCAAACTGACCCCTCGCCTCAAACTGACTCCTCACCCAAAACTGACCCCACTCCCGAAATGACCACTCACTCCAAACTGATCCCACACCCAGAACTGACCCCTCACCCCGATCTGACCCCTCACCCCAAACTGACGCCTCAACCCCAAACTGACCCATCACCCCCAAACTGACCCCTCACCCCAAACTGATCCTTCACCCACAAACTGCCCCCTCACCCCCAAATGACCACTCACCCCCAAACTGACCCCTCACCCATCAAACTGACACCACACCCATCAGACTGACACCTCACCCATCAAACTGACCCCTCACCCCAAACTAACCCCTCACCCCAAACAGACCCCTCACCCCCAAACTGACCCATTGCCCCAAACTGAACCTTCAACCCCAAACTGACCACTCATCCCCAAATTGAACCTTCACCTCCAAACTGACCATTCACCCCAAACTGACCATTCACCCCAAACTGACCCATCACCCCCAAACTGACTTCCCACCCCAAACTGACCCATCACCCCCAAACTGACCCATCACCCGCAAACTGACCCATCACCCGCAAACTGACCCATCACCCGCAAACTAACCCCTCACCCCCAAACTGACCCATCACCCCCAAACTGACCCCTCACCCCAAACTGACCCATCACTCCCAAACGGACCCATCCCACCCAAACAGAACCATCCCTCAAAACTGACCCATCACCCCCAAACTGACTCACCCACCCCAAACTGACTCACCCACCCCAAACTGACCCACACACCACAAACTGACTCATCCCCCCGAAACTGACCAATCCCCCCAAACTGATCCCCTCACCCCAAAACTGACCCACCCCCCCAAACTGACCCCTCACCCCCAAACTGACCCATTACCCCAAACTGATCCATTACCCCAAAATGACACTTTACCCCCAAACTGACCTCTCACCACAAACTGACCCCTCACCCCAAACTGACCACTCTCGCAAAATGGCCCCTCACTCCAAACTGATCGCACATCCCGAACTGACCCCTCACCCCGATCTGACCCCTCACCCCAAACTGAACTCTCACCCACAAACTTCCCCCTCACCCCCAAACTGACCCATCACCCACAAACTGACCCATCACCCCAAACTGACCCCTCACCCAAACTGACCCCTCACCGCCAAATTGCCCGATCACACACAAACTGACCCATCACACCCAAATTGACCCATCACCCCCAAACTGACCCCTCGCCTCAAACTGACTCCTCACCCAAAACTGACCCCACTCCCGAAATGACCACTCACTCCAAACTGATCCCACACCCAGAACTGACCCCTCACCCCGATCTGACCCCTCACCCCAAACTGACGCCTCAACCCCAAACTGACCCATCACCCCCAAACTGACCCCTCACCCCAAACTGATCCTTCACCCACAAACTGCCCCCTCACCCCCAAATGACCACTCACCCCCAAACTGACCCCTCACCCATCAAACTGACACCACACCCATCAGACTGACACCTCACCCATCAAACTGACCCCTCACCCCAAACTAACCCCTCACCCCAAACAGACCCCTCACCCCCAAACTGACCCATTGCCCCAAACTGAACCTTCAACCCCAAACTGACCACTCATCCCCAAATTGAACCTTCACCTCCAAACTGACCATTCACCCCAAACTGACCATTCACCCCAAACTGACCCATCACCCCCAAACTGACTTCCCACCCCAAACTGACCCATCACCCCCAAACTGACCCATCACCCGCAAACTGACCCATCACCCGCAAACTGACCCATCACCCGCAAACTAACCCCTCACCCCCAAACTGACCCATCACCCCCAAACTGACCCCTCACCCCAAACTGACCCATCACTCCCAAACGGACCCATCCCACCCAAACAGAACCATCCCTCAAAACTGACCCATCACCCCCAAACTGACTCACCCACCCCAAACTGACTCACCCACCCCAAACTGACCCACACACCACAAACTGACCCATCCCCCCGAAACTGACCAATCCCCCCAAACTGATCCCCTCACCCCAAAACTGACCCATCCCCCCCAAACTGACCCATCCCCCTAAACTGACCAATCCCCCGAAACTGATCACGTCACCCCCAAACTGAGCCATCCCCCCCAAACTGACCAACCCCCCAAACTGACCAACCCCCCAAACTGACCCATCACCACCAAACTGACCCCCTCACCCCCAAGCTGACCCCCTCAACCCCAAACTGACCCACCCCCCAAACTGACCCATTACGCCAAACTGACACTTCACCCCAAAATGACACTTCACCCCAAAATGACACTTCACCCCCAAACTGACACTTCACCCCCAAACTGACACTTCACCCCCAAACTGACCCCTGACCCCAAACTGACCCCACTCCCAAAATGAACCCTCACTCCAAATTGATCCCACACCCCGAACTGACCCCTCACCCCGATCTGACCCTTCACCCCAAACTGACCATTCAACCCCAAACTGATCCCTCACCCCCAAACTGACCATTCACCCCAAACTGACCCATGCACAGCAAACTGACCCATCCCCCCCAAACTGACCAATCCCCCCAAACTGATCTTTCACCCCCAAACTGACCCATCACCTCCAAACTGATCTTTCACCCCCAAACTGACCCATCACCTCCAAACTGACCATTCACCCCAAACTGACCCATGCACAGCAAACTGACCCATCCCCCCCAAACTGACCAATCCCCCCAAACTGACCCCCACCCCCCCAAACTGATCCCACCCCCCAAACTGACCCCCACCCCCAAACTGACCTCTCACCCCCAAACTGACCCATTACCCCAAACTGACCCATTACCCCAAAATGACACTTCACCCCAAAACAGACCTCTCACCACAAACTGACCCCTCACCCCAAACTGAACCCTCACTCCAAACTGATCCCACACCCCGAACTGACCCTTAAATCCCAAACTGACCATTCAACCCCAAACTGACCCCTCGCCCCCAAACTGACCCTCCACACCAAACTGACCCTTCACCCCCAAACTGACCACTCACCCCGATCTGACCCCTCACCCCAAACTGAACTCTCACCCACAAACTGCCCCCTCACCCCCAAACTGATCCATCACCCACAAACTGACCCATCACCCCAAATTGACCCCTCACCCAAACTGACTCCTCACCCCAAACTGACCCCACTGCCGAAATGACCCCTCACTCCAAACTGAACTCTCACCACAAACTGCCCCTCACCCCCAAACTGACCCATCACCGCCAAACTGACCCCTCACCCCGATCTGACCCCTCACCCCAAACTGAACTCTCACCCCCATACTGAACCATCACCCCCAAACTGACCCATCACCCCCAAACTGACCCCTCGCCTCAAACTGACTCCTCACCCCAAACTGACCCCACTCCCGAAATGACCCCTCACTCCAAACTGATCCCACACCCAGAACTGACCCCTCACCCCGATCTGACCCCTCACCCCAAACTGACCCCTCACCCATCAAACTGACCCCTTACCCCAAACTGACCCTTTACCACAAACGAACCCCTCACCCCTAACTGCCCCTTCACCCCCAAACTGACCCCTCACCCCAAACTGACACCACTCCCAAAATGACCCCTCACTCCAAACTGATCCCACACCCCGAACTGACCCCTCACCCCGATCTGACCCCTCACCCCAAACTGACGCCTTAACCCCAAACTGACCCCTCACCCCAATCTGACCCCTCACCCCAATCTGACCCCTCACCCCCAAACTTCCCCCCTCACCCCCAAATTGACCCCTCACCCCAAACTGCCCCCTCACCCCAAACTGACCCCACTCCCAAAATGACCCCTCACTCCAAACTGATCCCACACACCGAAGTGACACCCTCACCCCCAAACTGACCCATCAACCCAAACTGACCCCTCACCCCAAACTGACCCCACTCCCAAAATGACCCCTCACTCCAAACTGATCCCACACACCGAAGTGACACCCTCACCCCCAAACTGACCCATCACCACAATCTGACCCCTCACCCATCAAACTGACACCTCCCCCATCAAATTGACACCTCCCCCATCAAACTGACCCCTAACCCCAAACTGACCCCTAACCCCAAACTGACCCTTCACCTCCAAACTGACCATTCACCCCAAACTGACCCATCACCCTCAAACTGACCCATCATCCCCAAACTGACCCATCCACCCCAAACTGACCCACCCAACCCAATCTGACCAATCCCCCCAAACTGACCCATCCTCCCAAAACTGACCAATCCCCCCAAACTGATCTCCCTACCCCGAAACTGACCCATCCTCCCCAAACTGACCCACACACACCAAACTCACCCATCCCCCCCCAAACTGACCAATCTCCCCAAACTGATCCCCTCACCCCCAAACTGACCCATCACCCCCAAACGGACCCATCCCACCCAAACAGACCCATCCCCCAAAACTGACCCATCACCCCCAAACTGACCCATCCACCCCAAACTGACCCATGCACCCCAAACTGACCCATCCCCCCGAAACTGACCAATCACCCCAAACTGATCCCCTCACCCCCAAACTGACCCATCCCCCCAAACTGACCCATCCCCCCGAAACTGACCAATCACCCCAAACTGATCCCCTCACCCCCAAACTGACCCATCCCCCCCAAACTGACCCACGCACCCCAAACTGACCCAATCCCCCCAAACTTATCACCTCACCCCCAAACTGACCCATCCACCCCAAACTGACCCATCCCCCCGAAACTGACCAATCCCCCAAAACTGATCTCCCTACCCCGAAACTGACCCATCCCCCCCAAACTGACCAATCTCCCCAAACTGATCCCCTCACCCCCAAACTGACGCATCCCCCCAAAACTGACCCCCCAAACTGACCCATCACTCCCCAAACTGACCCCCTCACCCCCAAAACTGACCCATCACCCCCAAACTGACCCATCCACCCCAAACTGACCCATGCACCCCAAACTGACCCATCCCCCCGAAACTGACCAATCACCCCAAACTGATCCCCTCACCCCCAAACTGACCCATCCCCCCCAAACTGACCCATCCCCCCGAAACTGACCAATCACCCCAAACTGATCCCCTCACCACCAAACTGACCCATCCCCCCCAAATTGACCCACGCACCCCAAACTGACCCAATCCCCCCAAACTTATCACCTCACCCCCAAACTGACCCATCCACCCCAAACTGACCCATCCCCCCCGAAACTGACCAATCCCCCAAAACTGATCTCCCTACCCCGAAACTGACCCATCCCCCCCAAACTGACCAATCTCCCCAAACTGATCCCCTCAACCCCAAACTGACCCATCACCCCCAAACTGACCCCTCACCCCAAACTGATCCTTCACCCACAAACTGCCCCCTCACCCCCAAATGACCACTCACCCCCAAACTGACCCCTCACCCATCAAACTGACACCACACCCATCAGACTGACACCTCACCCATCAAACTGACCCCTCACCCCAAACTAACCCCTCACCCCAAACAGACCCCTCACCCCCAAACTGACCCATTGCCCCAAACTGAACCTTCAACCCCAAACTGACCACTCATCCCCAAATTGAACCTTCACCTCCAAACTGACCATTCACCCCAAACTGACCATTCACCCCAAACTGACCCATCACCCCCAAACTGACTTCCCACCCCAAACTGACCCATCACCCCCAAACTGACCCATCACCCGCAAACTGATCCCCTCACCCCCAAACTGACGCATCCCCCCAAACTGACCCCCCAAACTGACCCATCACTCCCCAAACTGACCCCCTCACCCCCAAAATGACCCATTCACCCCCAAACTGACCCCCTCACCCCAAACTGACCCACCCCCCCAAACTGACCCATCACCCCCAAACTAACCCTTCACCCCAAACTGACCCATCACCCCAAACTGACCCATCACCCAAACTGACCCATCACCACCAAACTGACCCATCACCCCCAAACTGACCCCTCGCCCCCAAACTGACCCCTCACCCCAAATTGACCCCTCACTCCAAACTGATCCCACACCCCGAACTGACCCCTCACCCCGATCTGACCCCTCACCCCAAACTGACCCCTCACCCCAATCTGACCCCTCACCACAAACTAACCCCTCACCCCCAAATTGAACCTTCAACCCAAACTGACACCTCACCCCAAACTGACCCCACTCCCAAAATGACCCCTCACTCCAAATTGATCCCACACACCGAAGTGACACCCTCACCCCCAAACTAACCCATCACCACAATCTGACCCCTCACCCATCAAACTGACACCTCACCCCCAAACTAATCCCTCACCCCCAAACTGACCCATCACTCCCAAAATGAACCCTCGCCCCCAAACTGACCTTCCACCCCAAACTGACCCTCCACCCCAAACTGACCCCTCATCCCCAAACTGACCCTTCACCCCCAAACTGACCCATCACTCCCAAACGGACCCTCCACCCCAAACTGACCCTCCACCCCAAACTGACCCCTCATCCCCAAACTGACCCTTCACCCCCAAACTGACCCATCACTCCCAAACGGACCCATCCCACCCAAACAGACCCATCCCCCAAAACTGACCCATCACCCCCAAACTGACCCATCCACCCCAAACTGACCCACGTACCCCAAACTGACCCATCCCCCCGAAACTGACCCATCACCCCCAAACTGACCCATCCACCCCAAACTGACCCACGTACCCCAAACTGACCCACCCCCCCGAAACTGACCCATCCCCCCCAAACTGACCAATCCCCCCGAAACTGATCCACTCAACCCCAAACTGACCCATCCCCCCCAAACTGACCCACGCACCCCAAACTGACCCATCCCCCAAACTGACCAATCCCCCCAAACTGATCCCCTCACCCCCAAACTGACCCATCCCCCCAAACTGACCCCCTCACCCCTAAACAGACCCACCCCCCCAAACTGACCCCTCACCCCCAAACTGACCCATCACTCCCAAACGGACCCATGCCACGCAAACAGACCCATTCCCCAAAACTGAACCATCACCCCCAAACTGACCCACCCACCCCAAACTGACCCATCCCCCGAAACTGACCAATCCCCCCAAACTGATCCCCTCACCCCCAAAGTGACCCATCCCCCCAAACTGACCCCCTCACCCCAAAACTGACCCATTACCCCAGTATGACAATTCACCCCCAAACTGACCCCTCACTCCAAACTGATCCCACACCCCGAATTTCCCGCGAACCCCAAACTGAACGCTCACCCCGATCTGACCCTTAAATCCCAAACTGACCATTCAATCCCAAACTGACCATTCAACCCCAAACTGACCCCTCGCCCCCAAACTGACCCTTCACCCCGAAACTGACCCATCACCCCCAAACTGACCCCTCACCCCGATCTGACCCCTCACCCCAAACTGAACTCTCACCCACAAACTGCCCCCTCACCCCCAAACTGAGCCATCACCCACAAACTGACCCATCACCCCAAACTGACCCCTCACCCAAACTGACTCTTCACCCCCAAATTACCCCATCACCTCCAAACTGACCCATCACCCCCAAACTGACCCCTCGCCTCAAACTGACTACTCACCCCAGACTGACCCCACTCCCGAAATTACCCCTCACTCCAAACTGATCCCACATGCAGAACTGACCCCTCACCCCGATCTGACCTCTCACCACAAACTGACCCTTCACCCCCATACTGACCCCTCACCCATCAAAATGACCCCTCACCCATCAAACTGACCCCTTACCCCAAACTGACCCATTACCCCAAAAGAACCCCTCACCCCTAACTGCCCCTTCACCCTCAAACTGCCCCCTCACCCCAATCTGACCCCTCACCCCAAACTGACCCCTCACCCCCAAACTGCCCCCTCACCCCCAAATTGACCCCTCACCTCAAACTGACCTCTCACCCCAAACTGACCCATCACCCCCAAACTGACCCATCCACCCCAAACTGACCCACCCACCCCAAACTGACCCATCCCCCGAAACTGACCAATCCCCCCAAACTGATCCCCTCACCCCCAAACTGACCCATTACCCCAAACGAACCCCTCACCCCCTAACTGCCCCTTCACCCTCAAACTGCCCCCTCACCCCAATCTGACCCCTCACCCCAAACTGACCCCTCACCCCCAAACTGCCCCCTCACCCCCAAATTTACCCCTCACCTCAAACTGACCCCTCACCCCAAACTGACCCATCACCCCCAAACTGACCCATCCACCCCAAACTGATCCCCTCACCCCCAAACTGACCCATCCCCTCCAAACTGACCACCCCAAACTGACCCCCTCACCCCCAAACTGACCCATTACCCCAATATGACACTTCACCCCCAAACTGACCCCTCACCACAAACTGACCCCTCACCCAAAATGAACCCTCGCCCCCAAACTGACCCCTCACCCCCAAACTGACCCCTCACCCCGAAACTGACCCATTACTCCCAAACGGTCCCAAACGGACCCATCCCACCCAAACAGACCCATCCCCCAAAACTGACCCATCACCCCCAAACTGACCCACCCACCCCAAACTGGCCCCCACACCACAAACTGACCCATCCCCCGAAACTGACCAATCCCCCCAAACTGATCCCCTTACTCCCAAACTGACCCATTTCCCCCAAACTAACCCATCCCCCCCAAACTGAACAATCCCCCCAAACTGATCCACTCACCCCCAAACTGACCCATCCCCCCAAACTGACCCCCCCCCCAAACTGACCCCCCCAACTGACCCATCCCCCCAAACTTACCCGCTCACCCCAAAACTGATCCTTTCACCCCCAAACTGACCCCCCTCACCCCCAAACTGACCCTCCCCCACAAACTGACCCCTCACCCACAAACTGACCAATTACCCCAAACTGACCCATTACCCCAAAATGACCCACGTACCCCAAACTGACCGCTCACCCCAAACTGACACCACTCCCAAAATGAACCCTCGCCCCCAAACTGACCCTCCACCCCAAACTAACCCTTCGCCCCAAACTGACCCATCACCCCAAACTGACCCATCACTCCAAACTGACTCCTCATCTCAAACTGACCCCTCACCCAAAATTGACCCCTCACCACAAACTGACCCCTCACCCCCAAACTGATCCATCACCCTCAAACTGACACTTCACCCCCAAACTGACCCATCCCCCATAAACTGACCCTTCATCCCCAAACTGACCCCTCACCCCAAAACTGACTCCTCACCCCCAAACTGACCCATCACTCCCAAACGGACCCATCCCACCCAAACTGACCCATCCCCCAAAACTGACCCATCCCCCCCAAACTGACCCACCCAATCCAAACTGACCCACGCACCCCAAACTGACCCATCTCCCCGAAACTGACCAATCTCCCCAAACTGATCTCCCTACCCCGAAACTGTCCCATCCTCCCCAAACTGACGCACGCACCCCAAACTCACCCATCCCCCCCAAACTGATCCCCTCACTCCCAAACTGACCCATCCCCCCAAACTGACCCATCACCCCCAAACTGACCCATCACCCTCAAACTGACCCCCTCACCCCCAAAATGACCCATTCACCCCCAAACTGACCCCCCCCCCAAACTGACCCCTCACCCCAAACTGACCCATAACCCCCAAACTGACCCATCACACCCAAACTGACCCCTCACCCCCAAACTGACCTCTCACCCCCAAACTGACACCACTCCGAAAATGACCCCTCACTCCAAACTGATCCCACACCCCGAACTGACCCCTCACCACAAACTGACACCTCAACCCCAAACTGACCCCTCACCCCAAACTGACCCATTACCCCAAACGAACCCCTCACCCCTAACTGCCCCTTCACCCCCAAACTGCCCCCTCACCCCAAACTGACCCCTCACCCCAAACTGACACCACTCTCAAAATGACCCCTCACTCCAAACTGATCCCACAACCCGAACTGACCCCTCACCCCAATCTGACCCCTCACCCCAAACTGACCCCTCACCCCCAAACTGCCCCCTCACGCCCAAATTGACCCCTCACCTCAAACTGACCTCTCACCCCAAACTGACCCCACACCCAAAATGACCCCACACACCAAACTGATCCCACACCCCGAACTGACCCATCACCGCAATCTGACCCCTCACCCATCAAACTGACACATCCCCCATCAAATTGACACCTCACCCATCAAACTGACCCCTAACCCCAAACTGACCCATCACCCCAAACTGACCCCTCACCCCCAAACTGACCATTCACCCCAAACTGACCCATCACCTGCAAACTGACCTCTTACCCCCAAACTGATCCCTCACCCCCAAACTGACCCATCACTCCCAAACTGACCCATCCCACGCAAACAGACCCATCCCCCAATACTGACCCATCATCCCCAAACTGACCCATCCACCCCAAACTGACCCACCCAACCCAAACTGATCAATCCCCCCAAACTGACCCATCCACCGAAACTGACCAATCCACCCAAACTGATCTCTCTACCCCGAAACTGACCCATCCTCCCCAAACTGACCCACGCACCCTAAACTCACCCATCCCCCCCGAACTGACCAATCTCCCCAAACTGATCCCCTCACCCCCAAACGGACCCATCCCCCCCAAACTGACCCCTCCAAACTGACCCATCACCCCCAAACTGACCCCCTCACCCCCAAACTGACACTTCACCCCCAAACTGACCCATCCCCCACAAACTGACCCTTCACCCCCAAACTGACCCAGCCCCCACAAACTGACCCCTCACCCCCAAACTAACCCTTCGCCCCAAACTGACCCATCACCCCAAACTGACCCATCACCCCAAACTGACCCATCACCACCAAACTGAGCCCTCACCCCAAACTGACCCCTCGCCCCCAAACTGACCCCTCGCCTCCAAACTGACTCCTCATCTCAAACTGACCCCTCACCCAAAATTGACCCCTCACCCTCAAACTGACACTTCACCCCCAAACTGACCCATCCCCCACAAACTGACACTTCATCCCCAAACTGACCCCTCACCCCCAAACTGACCCCTCACCCCCAAACTGACCCATCCCCCCGAAACTGATCAATCCCCCCAAACTGATCTCCCTACCCCGAAAATGACCCATCCTCCCCAAACTGACCCACGCACCCCAAACTCACCCATCCCCCCCAAACTGACCCATCCCCCCCCAAACTGACCCCCAAAATGACCCATTCACCCCCAAACTGACCCCCTCACCCCAAACTGACCCACCCCCCCAAACTGACCCCTCACCCCAAACTGACCCCTCACCACAAACTGACCCCTCACCCCAAACTGACCCACCCCCCCAAACTGACCCCTCACCCCAAACTGACCCCACTCCCAAAATGACCTCTCACTCCAAACTGATCCCACACACCGAAGTGACACCCTCACCCCAAACTGACCCATCACCCCAATCTGACCCCTCACCCATCAAACTGACACCTCCCCATCAAATTGACACCTCACCCATCAAACTGACCCCTAACCCCGAACTGACCCCTAACCCCAAACAGACCCCTCACCCCCAAACTGACCCTTCACCTCCAAACTGACCATTCACCCCAAACTGACCCATCACCCTCAAACTGACCCATTACCCCCAAACTGATCCCTCACCCCCAAACTGACCCATCACTCCCAAAATGAACCCTCGCCCCCAAACTGACCTTCCACCCCAAACTGACCCTCCACCCCAAACTGACCCCTCATCCCCAAACTGACCCTTCAGCCCCAAACTGACCCATCACTCCCAAACGGACCCATCCCACCCAAACAGACCCATCCCCCAAAACTGACCCATCACACCCAAACTGACCCATCCACTCCAAACTGACCCACATACCCCAAACTGACCCATCCCCGCGAAACTGACCCATCACGCCCAAACTGACCCATCCACCCCAAACTGACCCATGTACCCCAAACTGACCCACCCCCCGAAACTGACCCATCCCCCCCAAACTGACCAACTCACCCCAAACTGACCCATCCCCCCGAAACTGACCAATCCCCCCGAAACTGGTCCACTCAATCCAAACTGACCCATCCCCCCCAAACTGAGCCACGCACCCCAAACTGACCCATTCCCCCAAACTGACCAATCCCCCCAAACTGATCCCATCACCCCCAAACTGACCCCCCCAAACTGACCCACCCCCCCAACCAGACACCCCCCCCAAACTGACCCCTCACCCCCAAACTGACCCATCACTCCCAAACGGACCCATCCCACCCAAACAGACCCATTCCCCAAAACTGACCCATCACCCCCAAACTGACCCATCCACCCCAAACTGACCCACCCACCCCAAACCGACCCATCCCCCGAAACTGACCAATCCCCCCAAACTGATCCCCTCACCCCCAAACTGACCCATCCCCTCCAAACTGACCACCCCAAACTGACCCACTCACCCCCAAACTGACCCATTACCCCAATATGACACTTCACCCCCAAACTGACCCCTCACCACAAACTGACCCCTCACCCAAAATGAACCCTCGCCCCCAAACTGACCCAACCCCACAAACTGACCCCTCACCCACAAACTGACCAATTACCCCAAACTGACCCATTACCCCAAAATGACCCACGTACCACAAACTGACCCCTCACCCCAAACTGACACCACTCCCAAAATGGACCCTCGCCCCCAAACTGACCCCTCACCCCCAAACTGACCCCTCACCCCGAAACTGACCCATTACTCCCAAACGGTCCCAAACGGACCCATCCCACCCAAACAGACCCATCCCCCAAAACTGACCCATCACCCCCAAACTGATCCCCTTACTCCCAAACTGACCCATTTCCCCCAAACTGACCCATCCCCCCCAAACTGAACAATCCCCCCAAACTGATCCACTCACCCCCAAACTGACCCATCCCCCCAAACTGACCCCCCCAAAACTGACCCCCCCAACTGACCCATCCCCCCAAACTGACCCCCTCACCCCCAAACTGATCCTTTCACCCCCAAACTGACCCCTCTAACCCCCAAACTGACCCACCCCCACAAACTGACCCCTCACCCACAAACTGACCAATTACCCCAAACTGACCCATTACCCCAAAATGACCCACGTACCCCAAACTGACCCCACCCCAAACTGATACCACTCCCAAAATGAACCCTCGCCCCCAAACTGACCCATCACCCCAAACTGATCCATCACTCCAAACTGACCCCTCACCCAAAATTGACCCCTCACCACAAACTGACCCCTCACCCCCAAACTGATCCATCACCCTCAAACTGACACTTCACCCCCAAACTGACCCATCCCCCATAAACTGACCCTTCATCCGCAAACTGACCCCTCACCCCAAAACTGACTCCTCACCCCCAAACTGACCCATCACTCCCAAACGGACCCATCCCACCCAAACTGACCCATCCCCCGAAACTGACCCATCCCCCCCAAACTGACCCACCCAATCCAAACTGAGCCACGCACCCAAACTGACCCATCTCCCCGAAACTGACCAATCTCCCCAAACTGATCTCCCTACCCCGAAACTGTCCCATCCTCCCCAAACTGACCCACGCACCCCAAACTCACCCATCCCCCCCAAACTGACCCCCTCACCCCCAAAATGACCCCCTCACCCCCAAACTGACACTTCACCCCCAAACTGACCCATCCCCCACAAACTGACCCTTCACCCCCAAACTGACCCAGCCCCCACAAACTGACCCCTCACCCCCAAACTAACCCTTCGCCCCAAACTGACCCATCACCCCAAACTGACCCATCACCCCAAACTGACCCATCACCACCAAACTGAGCCATCACCCCAAACTGACCCCTCGCCCCCAAACTGACCCCTCGCCTCCAAACTGACTCCTCATCTCAAACTGACCCGTCACCCAAAATTGACGCCTCACCCTCAAACTGACACTTCACCCCCAAACTGACCCATCCCCCACAAACTGACCCTTCATCCCCAAACTGACCCCTCACCCCCAAACTGACCCCTCACCCCCAAACTGACCCATCACTCCCAAACTGACCCACCCAATTCAAACTGACCCACGCACCCCAAACTGACCCATCCCCCCGAAACTGATCAATCCCCCCAAACTGATCTCCCTACCCCGAAACTGACCCATCCTCCCCAAACTGACCCACGCACCCCAAACTCACCCATCCCCCCCAAACTGACCCATCTCCCCCCAAACTGACCCCCCAAACTGACCCATCACCCCCTAAACTGACCCCCTCACCCCCAAAATGACCCATTCACCCCGAAACTGACCCCCTCACCCCAAACTGACCCACCCCCCCAAACTGACCCCTCACCCCAAACTGACCCATCACCACCAAACTGACCCCTCACCCCAAACTGACCCATCACCCCCAAACTGACCCCTCACCCCCAAACTAACCCTTCGCCCCAAACTGACCCATCACCCCAAACTGACCCATCACCTCAAACTGACCCCTCGCCCCCAAACTGACCCCTCGCCCCCAAACGGACCCCTGACCCCAAACTGACACCACTCCCAAAATGACCCCTCACTCCAAACTGATCCCACACCCCAAACTGACCCCTCACCCCGGTCTGACCCCTCACCCCAAACTGACCCCTCACCACAAACTGACCCCTCACCCCCAAATTGAACCTTCAACCCAAACTGACCCCTCACCCCAAACTGACCCCACTCCCAAAATGACCTCTCACTCCAAACTGATCCCACACACCGAAGTGACACCCTCACCCCAAACTGACCCATCACCCCAATCTGACCCCTCACCCATCAAACTGACACCTCCCCCATCAAATTGACACCTCACCCATCAAACTGACCCCTAACCCCAAACAGACCCCTCACCCCCAAACTGACCCTTCACCTCCAAACTGACCATTCACCCCAAACTGACCCATCACCCTCAAACTGACCCATTACCCCCAAACTGATCCCTCACCCCCAAACTGACCCATCACTCCCAAAATGAACCCTCGCCCCCAAACTGACCTTCCACCCCAAACTGACCCTCCACCCCAAACTGACCCCTCATCCCCAAACTGACCCTTCAGCCCCAAACTGACCCATCACTCCCAAACGGACCCATCCCACCCAAACAGACCCATCCCCCAAAACTTTCCCATCACACCCAAACTGACCCATCCACTCCAAACTGACCCACATACCCCAAACTGACCCATCCCCGCGAAACTGACCCATCACGCCCAAACTGACCCATCCACCCCAAACTGACCCATGTACCCCAAACTGACCCACCCCCCGAAACTGACCCATCCCCCCCAAACTGACCAACGCACCCCAAACTGACCCATCCCCCCGAAACTGACCAATCCCCCCGAAACTGGTCCACTCAATCCAAACTGACCCATCCCCCCCAAACTGAGCCACGCACCCCAAACTGACCCATTCCCCCAAACTGACCAATCCCCCCAAACTGATCCCATCACCCCCAAACTGACCCCCCAAACTGACCCACCCCCCCAACCAGACACCCCCCCCAAACTGACCCCTCACCCCCAAACTGACCCATCACTCCCAAACGGACCCATCCCACCCAAACAGACCCATTCCCCAAAACTGACCCATCACCCCCAAACTGACCCATCCCCCGAAACTGACCAATCCCCCCAAACTGATCCCCTCACCCCCAAACTGACCCATCCCCTCCAAACTGACCACCCCAAACTGACCCCCTCACCCCCAAACTGACCCATTACCCCAATATGACACTTCACCCCCAAACTGACCCCTCACCACAAACTGACCCCTCACCCAAAATGAACCCTCGCCCCCAAACTGACCCACCCCCACAAACTGACCCCTCACCCACAAACTGACCAATTACCCCAAACTGACCCATTACCCCAAAATGACCCACGTACCACAAACTGACCCCTCACCCCAAACTGATACCACTCCCAAAATGAACCCTCGCCCCCAAACTGACCCCTCACCCCCAAACTGACCCCTCACCCCCAAACTGACCCATTACTCCCAAACGGTCCCAAACGGACCCATCCCACCCAAACAGACCCATCCCCCAAAACTGACCCATCACCCCCAAACTGACCCACCCACCCCAAACTGACCCATCCCCCGAAACTGACCAATCCCCCCAAACTGATCCCCTTACTCCCAAACTGACCCATTTCCCCAAACTGACCCATCCCCCCCAAACTGAACAATCCCCCCAAACTGATCCACTCACCCCCAAACTGACCCATCCCCCCAAACTGAGCCCCCCCAAAACTGACCCCCCCAACTGACCCATCCCCCCAAACTGACCCCCTCACCCCCAAACTGATCCTTTCACCCCCAAACTGACCCCCCTCACCCCCAAACTGACCCACCCCCACAAACTGACCCCTCACCCACAAACTGACCAATTACCCCAAACTGACCCATTACCCCAAAATGACCCACGTACCCCAAACTGACCCCTCACCTCAAACTGATACCACTCCCAAAATGAACCCTCGCCCCCAAACTGACCCATCACCCCAAACTGATCCATCACTCCAAACTGACTCCTCATCTCAAACTGACCCCTCACCCAAAACTGACCCCTCACCCAAAATTGACCCCTCACCACAAACTGACCCCTCACCCCCAAACTGATCCATCACCCTCAAACTGACACTTCACCCCCAAACTGACCCATCCCCCATAAACTGACCCTTCATCCCCAAACTGACCCCTCACCCCAAAACTGACTCCTCACCCCCAAACTGACCCCTCACCCCCAAACTGATCCATCACCCTCAAACTGACCCAGCCCCCACAAACTGACCCCTCACCCCCAAACTAACCCTTCGCCCCAAACTGACCCATCACCCCAAACTGACCCATCACCCCAAACTGACCCATCACCACCAAACTGAGCCCTCACCCCAAACTGACCCCTCGCCCCCAAACTGACCCCTCGCCTCCAAACTGACTCCTCATCTCAAACTGACCCCTCACCCAAAATTGACCCCTCACCCTCAAACTGACACTTCACCCCCAAACTGACCCATCCCCCACAAACTGACCCTTCATCCCCAAACTGACCCCTCACCCCCAAACTGACCCCTCACCCCCAAACTGACCCATCCCCCCGAAACTGATCAATCCCCCCAAACTGATCTCCCTACCCCGAAAATGACCCATCCTCCCCAAACTGACCCACGCACCCCAAACTCACCCATCCCCCCCAAACTGACCCATCCCCCCCCAAACTGACCCCCAAAATGACCCATTCACCCCCAAACTGACCCCCTCACCCCAAACTGACCCCCCCAAACTGACCCCTCACCCCAAACTGACCCCTCACCACAAACTGACCCCTCACCCCAAACTGACCCACCCCCCCAAACTGACCCCTCACCCCAAACTGACCCCACTCCCAAAATGACCTCTCACTCCAAACTGATCCCACACACCGAAGTGACACCCTCACCCCAAACTGACCCATCACCCCAATCTGACCCCTCACCCATCAAACTGACACCTCCCCCATCAGATTGACACCTCACCCATCAAACTGACCCCTAACCCCGAACTGACCCCTAACCCCAAACAGACCCCTCACCCCCAAACTGACCCTTCACCTCCAAACTGACCATTCACCCCAAACTGACCCATCACCCTCAAACTGACCCATTACCCCCAAACTGATCCCTCACCCCCAAACTGACCCATCACTCCCAAAATGAACCCTCGCCCCCAAACTGACCTTCCACCCCAAACTGACCCTCCACCCCAAACTGACCCCTCATCCCCAAACTGACCCTTCAGCCCCAAACTGACCCATCACTCCCAAACGGACCCATCCCACCCAAAAAGACCCATCCCCCAAAACTGACCCATCACACCCAAACTGACCCATCCACTCTAAACTGACCCACATACCCAAAACTGACCCATTCCCGCGAAACTGACCCATCACGCCCAAACTGACCCATCCACCCCAAACTGACCCATGTACCCCAAACTGACCCACCCCCCGAAACTGACCCATCCCCCCCAAACTGACCAACGCACCCCAAACTGACCCATCCCCCCGAAACTGACCAATCCCCCCGAAACTGGTCCACTCAATCCAAACTGACCCATCCCCCCCAAACTGAGCCACGCACCCCAAACTGACCCATTCCCCCAAACTGACCAATCCCCCCAAACTGATCCCATCACCCCCAAACTGACCCCCCCAAACTGACCCACCCCCCCAACCAGACACCCCCCCCAAACTGACCCCTCACCCCCAAACTGACCCATCACTCCCAAACGGACCCATCCCACCCAAACAGACCCATTCCCCAAAACTGACCCATCACCCCCAAACTGACCCATCCACCCCAAACTGACCCACCCACCCCAAACCGACCCATCCCCCGAAACTGACCAATCCCCCCAAACTGATCCCCTCACCCCCAAACTGACCCATCCTCTCCAAACTGACCACCCCAAACTGACCCCCTCACCCCCAAACTGACCCATTACCCCAATATGACACTTCACCCCCAAACTGACCCCTCACCACAAACTGACCCCTCACCCAAAATGAACCCTCGCCCCCAAACTGACCCCTCACCCACAAACTGACCAATTACCCCAAACTGACCCATTACCCCAAAATGACCCACGTACCACAAACTGACCCCTCACCCCAAACTGACACCACTCCCAAAATGGACCCTCGCCCCCAAACTGACCCCTCACCCCCAAACTGACCCCTCACCCCGAAACTGACCCATTACTCCCAAACGGTCCCAAACGGACCCATCCCACCCAAACAGACCCATCCCCCAAAACTGACCCATCACCCTCAAACTGACCCACCCACCCCAAACTGGCCCCCACACCCCAAACTGACCCATCCCCCGAAACTGACCAATCCCCCCAAACTGATCCCCTTACTCCCAAACTGACCCATTTCCCCCAAACTGACCCATCCCCCCCAAACTGAACAATCCCCCCAAACTGATCCACTCACCCCCAAACTGACCCATCCCCCCAAACTGACCCCCCCCAAAACTGACCCCCCCAACTGACCCATCCCCCCAAACTGATCCTTTCACCCCCAAACTGACCCCCCTAACCCCCAAACTGACCCACCCCCACAAACTGACCCCTCACCCACAAACTGACCAATTACCCCAAACTGACCCATTACCCCAAAATGACCCACGTACCCCAAACTGACCCCACCCCAAACTGATACCACTCCCAAAATGAACCCTCGCCCCCAAACTGACCCATCACCCCAAACTGATCCATCACTCCAAACTGACTCCTCATCTCAAACTGACCCCTCACCCAAAATTGACCCCTCACCACAAACTGACCCCTCACCCCCAAACTGATCCATCACCCTCAAACTGACACTTCACCCCCAAACTGACCCATCCCCCATAAACTGACCCTTCATCTGCAAACTGACCCCTCACCCCAAAACTGACTCCTCACCCCCAAACTGACCCATCACTCCCAAACGGACCCATCCCACCCAAACTGACCCATCCCCCAAAACTGACCCATCCCCCCCAAACTGACCCACCCAATCCAAAATGAGCCACGCACCCAAACTGACCCATCTCCCCGAAACTGACCAATCTCCCCAAACTGATCTCCCTACCCCGAAACTGTCCCATCCTCCCCAAACTGACCCACGCACCCCAAACTCACCCATCCCCCCCAAACTGACCCCCTCACCCCCAAAATGACCCCCTCACCCCCAAACTGACACTTCACCCCCAAACTGACCCATCCCCCACAAACTGACCCTTCACCCCCAAACTGACCCAGCCCCCACAAACTGACCCCTCACCCCCAAACTAACCCTTCACCCCAAACTGACCCATCACCCCAAACTGACCCATCACCACCAAACTGAGCCCTCACCCCAAACTGACCCCTCGCCCCCAAACTGACCCCTCGCCTCCAAACTGACTCCTCATCTCAAACTGACCCCTCACCCAAAATTGACCCCTCACACTCAAACTGACACTTCACCCCCAAACTGACCCATCCCCCACAAACTGACCCTTCATCCCCAAACTGACCCCTCACCCCCAAACTGACCCCTCACCCCCAAACTGACCCATCACTCCCAAACTGACCCACCCAATTCAAACTGACCCACGCACCCCAAACTGACCCATCCCCCCGAAACTGATCAATCCCCCCAAACTGATCTCCCTACCCCGAAACTGACCCATCCTCCCCAAACTGACCCACGCACCCCAAACTCACCCATCCCCCCCAAACTGACCCATCCCCCCCCAAACTGACCCCCCAAACTGACCCATCACCCCCTAAACTGACCCCCTCACCCCCAAAATGACCCATTCACCCCCAAACTGACCCCCTCACCCCAAACTGATCCCACCACCCCAAACTGACCCCTCACCCCAAACTGACCCATCACCCCCAAACTGACCCCTCACCCCAAACTGACCCATCACCCCCAAACTGACCCCTCACCCCCAAACTAACCCTTCGCCCCAAACTGACCCATCACCCCAAACTGACCCATCACCTCAAACTGACCCCTCGCCCCCAAACTGACCCCTCGCCCCCAAACGGACCCCTGACCCCAAACTGACACCACTCCCAAAATGACCCCTCACTCCAAACTGATCCCACACCCCAAACTGACCCCTCACCCCGGTCTGACCCCTCACCCCAAACTGACCCCTCACCACAAACTGACCCCTCACCCCCAAATTGAACCTTCAACCCAAACTGACCCCTCACCCCAAACTGACCCCACTACCAAAATGACCTCTCACTCCAAACTGATCCCACACACCGAAGTGACACCCTCACCCCAAACTGACCCATCACCCCAATCTGACCCCTCACCCATCAAACTGACACCTCCCCCATCAAATTGACACCTCACCCATCAAACTGACCCCTAACCCCAAACAGACCCCTCACCCCCAAACTGACCCTTCACCTCCAAACTGACCATTCACCCCAAACTGACCCATCACCCTCAAACTGACCCATTACCCCCAAACTGATCCCTCACCCCCAAACTGACCCATCACTCCCAAAATGAACCCTCGCCCCCAAACTGACCTTCCACCCCAAACTGACCCCTCATCCCCAAACTGACCCTTCAGCCCCAAACTGACCCATCACTCCCAAACGGACCCATCCCACCCAAACAGACCCATCCCCCAAAACTTTCCCATCACACCCAAACTGACCCATCCACTCCAAACTGACCCACATACCCCAAACTGACCCATCCCCGCGAAACTGACCCATCACGCCCAAACTGACCCATCCACCCCAAACTGACCCATGTACCCCAAACTGACCCACCCCCCGAAACTGACCCATCCCCCCCAAACTGACCAACGCACCCCAAACTGACCCATCCCCCGAAACTGACCAATCCCCCCGAAACTGGTCCACTCAATCCAAACTGACCCATCCCCCCCAAACTGAGCCACGCACCGCAAACTGACCCATTCCCCCAAACTGACCAATCCCCCCAAACTGATCCCATCACCCCCAAACTGACCCCCCCAAACTGACCCACCCCCCCAACCAGACACCCCCCCCAAACTGACCCCTCACCCCCAAACTGACCCATCACTCCCAAACGGACCCATCCCACCCAAACAGACCCATTCCCCAAAACTGACCCATCACCCCCAAACTGACCCATCCCCCGAAACTGACCAATCCCCCCAAACTGATCCCCTCACCCCCAAACTGACCCATCCCCTCCAAACTGACCACCCCAAACTGACCCCCTCACCCCCAAACTGACCCATTACCCCAATATGACACTTCACCCCCAAACTGACCCCTCACCACAAACTGACCCCTCACCCAAAATGAACCCTCGCCCCCAAACTGACCCACCCCCACAAACTGACCCCTCATCCACAAACTGACCAATTACCCCAAACTGACCCATTACCCCAAAATGACCCACGTACCACAAACTGACCCCTCACCCCAAACTGATACCACTCCCAAAATAAACCCTCGCCCCCAAACTGACCCCTCACCCCCAAACTGACCCCTCACCCCGAAACTGACCCATTACTCCCAAACGGTCCCAAACGGACCCATCCCACCCAAACAGACCCATCCCCCAAAACTGACCCATCACCCCCAAACTGACCCACCCACCCCAAACTGACCCATCCCCCGAAACTGACCAATCCCCCCAAACTGATCCCCTTACTCCCAAACTGACCCATTTCCCCCAAACTGACCCATCCCCCCCAAACTGAACAATCCCCCCAAACTGATCCACTCACCCCCAAACTGACCCATCCCCCCAAACTGACCCCCCCAAAACTGACCCCCCCAACTGACCCCCCCAAAACTGACCCCCCCAACTGACCCATCCCCCCAAACTGACCCCCTCACCCCCAAACTGATCCTTTCACCCCCAAACTGACCCCCCTCACCCCCAAACTGACCCACCCCCACAAACTGACCCCTCACCCACAAACTGACCAATTACCCCAAACTGACCCATTACCCCAAAATGACCCACGTACCCCAAACTGACCCCTCACCTCAAAACTGACTCCTCACCCCCAAACTGACCCATCACTCCCAAACGGACCCATCCCACCCAAACTGACCCATCCCCCAAAACTGACCCATCCCCCCCAAACTGACCCACCCAATCCAAACTGACCCACGCACCCCAAACTGACCCATCTCCCCGAAACTGACCAATCTCCCCAAACTGATCTCCCTACCCCGAAACTGTCCCATCCTCCCCAAACTGACCCACGCACCCCAAACTCACCCATCCCCCCCAAACTGATCCCCTCACTCCCAAACTGACCCATCCCCCCAAACTAACCCATCACCCCCAAACTGACCCATCACCCCCAAACTGACCCCCTCACCCCCAAAATGACCCATTCACCCCAAAACTGACCCACCCCCCCAAACTGACCCCTCACCCCAAACTGACCCATAACCCCCAAACTGACCCATCACACCCAAACTCACCCCTCACCCCCAAACTGACCCCTCACCCCCAAACTGAACCAACACCCAAACTGACCCCTCACCCCCAAACTGACCCCTCACCCCCAAACTGACGCCACTCCGAAAATGACCCCTCACTCCAAACTGATCTCACACCCCGAACTGACCCCTCACCACAAACTGACGCCTCAACCCCAAACTGACCCCTCACCCCAAACTGACCCATTACCCCAAACGAACCCCTCACCCCTAACTGCCCCTTCACCCCCAAACTGCCCCCTCACCACAAACTGACCCCTCACCCCAAACTGACACCACTCTCAAAATGACCCCTCACTCCAAACTGATCCCACAACCCGAACTGACCCCTCACCCCAATCTGACCCATCACCCCAAACTGACCCCTCACCCCAAACTGACCCCTCACCCCCAAACTGCCCCCTCACCCCCAAATTGACCCCTCACCTCAAACTGACCTATCACCCCAAACTGACCCCACGCCCAAAATGACCCCACACACCAAACTGATCCCACACCCCGAACTGACCCATCACCGCATTCTGACCCCTCACCCATCAAACTGACACCTCCCCCATCAAATTGACACCTCACCCATCAAACTGACCCCTAACCCCAAATTGACCCATCACCCCAAACTGACCCCTCACCCCCAAACTGACCATTCACCCCAAACTGACCCATCACCCGCAAACTGACCTCTTACCCCCAAACTGATCCCTCACCCCCAAACTGACCCATCACTCCCAAACTGACCCATCCCACGCAAACAGACCCATCCCCCAATACTGACCCATCATCCCCAAACTGACCCATCCACCCCAAACTGACCCACCCAACCCAAACTGATCAATCCCCCCAAACTGACCCATCCCCCGAAACTGACCAATCGCCCCAAACTGATCTCTCTACCCCGAAACTGACCCATCCTCCCCAAACTGACCCACGCACCCTAAACTCACCCATCCCCCCCGAACTGACCAATCTCCCCAAACTGATCCCCTCACCCGCAAACGGACCCATCCCCCCCAAACTGACCCCCCCAAACTGACCCATCACCCCCAAACTGACCCCCTCACCCCCAAAATGACCCCCTCACCCCCAAACTGACACTTCACCCCCAAACTGACCCATCCCCCACAAACTGACCCTTCACCCCCAAACTGACCCATCACCACCAAACTGAGCCCTCACCCCAAACTGACCCCTCGCCCCCAAACTGACCCCTCGCCTCCAAACTGACTCCTCATCTCAAACTGACCCCTCACCCAAAATTGACCCCTCACCCTCAAACTGACACTTCACCCCCAAACTGACCCATCCCCCACAAACTGACCCTTCATCCCCAAAGTGACCCCTCACCCCCAAACTGACCCCTCACCCCCAAACTGACCCATCACTCCCAAACTGACCCACCCAATTCAAACTGACCCACGCACCCCAAACTGACCCATCCCCCCGAAACTGATCAATCCCCCCAAACTGATCTCCCTACCCCGAAACTGACCCATCCTCCCCAAACTGACCCACGCACCCCAAACTCACCCATCCCCCCCAAACTGACCCCCCAAACTGACCCATCACCCCTTAAACTGACCCCATCACCCCCAAAATGACCCATTCACCCCCAAACTGACCCTTCGCCCCAAACTGACCCATCACCCCAAACTGACCCATCACCCCAAACTGACCCCTCGCCCCCAAACTGACCCCTCGCCCCCAAACTGACCCCTCGCCCCCAAACTGACCCCTGACCCCAAACTGACACCACTCCCAAAATGACCCCTCACTCCAAACTGATCCCACACCCCAAACTGACCCCTCACCCCGGTCTGACCCCTCACCCCAAACTGACCCCTCACCACAAACTGACCCCTCACCCCCAAATTGAACCTTCAACCCAAACTGACCCCTCACCCCAAACTGACCCCACTCCCAAAATGACCTCTCACTCCAAACTGATCCCACACACCGAAGTGACACCCTCACCCCAAACTGACCCATCACCCCAATCTGACCCCTCACCCATCAAACTGACACCTCCCCCATCAAATTGACACCTCACCCATCAAACTGACCCCTAACCCCAAACTGACCCCTAACCCCAAACAGACCCCTCACCCCCAAACTGACCCTTCACCTCCAAACTGACCATTCACCCCAAACTGACCCATCACCCTCAAACTGACCCCTCATCCCCAAACTGACCCTTCACCCCCAAACTGACCCATCACTCCCAAACGGACCCATCCCACCCAAACAGACCCATCCCCCAAAACTGACCCATCACACCCAAACTGACCCATCCACTCCAAACTGACCCACGTACCCCAAACTGACCCATCCCCGCGAAACTGACCCATCACGCCCAAACTGACCCATCCACCCCAAACTGACCCATGTACCCCAAACTGACCCACCCCCCGAAACTGACCCATCCCCCCCAAACTGACCAACGCACCCCAAACTGACCCATCCCCCCGAAACTGACCAATCCCTCCGAAACTGGTCCACTCAATCCAAACTGACCCATCCCCCCCAAACTGAGCCACGCACCCCAAACTGACCCATTCCCCCAAACTGACCAATCCCCCCAAACTGATCCCATCATCCCCAAACTGACCCCCCCAAACTGACCCACCCCCCCCAACCAGACACCCCCCCCCAAACTGACCCCTCACCCCCAAACTGACCCATCACTCCCAAACGGACCCATCCCACCCAAACAGACCCATTCCCCAAAACTGACCCATCACCCCCAAACTGACCCATCCACCCCAAACTGACCCACCCACCCCAAACTGACCCATCCCCGAAACTGACCCATCCCCCAAACTGATCCCCTCACCCCCAAACTGACCCAATCCCCTCCAAACTGACCACCCCAAACTGACCCCCTCACCCCCAAACTGACCCATTAACCCAAACTGACCCATTATCCCAATATGACACTTCACCCCCAAACTGACCCCTCACCACAAACTGACCCCTCACCCAAAATGAACCCTCGCCCCCAAACTGACCCCTCACCCCCAAACTGACCCCTCACCCCGAAACTGACCCATTACTCCCAAACGGTCCCAAACGGACCCATCCCACCCAAACAGACCCATCCCCCAAAACTGACCCATCACCCCCAAACTGACCCACCCACCCCAAACTGGCCCCCACACCCCAAACTGACCCATCCCCCGAAACTGACCAATCCCCCAAACTGATCCCCTTACTCCCAAACTGACCCATTTCCCCCAAACTGACCCATCCCCCCCAAACTGAACAATCCCCCCAAACTGATCCACTCACCCCCAAACTGACCCCCCCAAAACTGACCCCCCCAACTGACCCATCCCCCCAAACTGACCCCCTCACCCCAAACTGATCCTTTCACCCCCAAACTGACCCCCCTCACCCCCAAACTGACCCACCCCCACAAACTGACCCGTCACCCACAAACTGACCAATTACCCCAAACTGACCCATTACCCCAAAATGACCCACGTACCCCAAACTGACCCCTCACCCCAAACTGACACCACTCCCAAAATGAACCCTCGCCCCCAAACTGACCCTCCACCCCAAACTAACCCTTCGCCCCAAACTGACCCATCACCCCAAACTGACCCATCACTCCAAACTGACTCCTCATCTCAAACTGACCCCTCACCCAAAATTGACCCCTCACCACAAACTGACACCTCACCCCCAAACTGATCCATCACCCTCAAACTGACACCTCACCCCCAAACTGATCCATCACCCTCAAACTGACACTTCACCCCCAAACTGACCCAACCCCCATAAACTGACCCTTCATCCCCAAACTGACCCCTCACCCCAAACTGACCCCTCACCCCAAACTGACACCACTCTCAAAATGACCCCTCACTCCAAACTGATCCCACAACCCGAACTGACCCCTCACCCCAATCTGACCCCTCACCCCAAACTGACCCCTCACCCCCAAACTGCCCCCTCACCCCCAAATTGACCCCTCACCTCAAACTGACCTCTCACCCCAAACTGACCCCACACCCAAAATGACCCCACACACCAAACTGATCCCACACCCCGAACTGACCCATCACCGCAATCTGACCCCTCACCAATCAAACTGACACATCCCCCATCAAATTGACACCTCACCCATCAAACTGACCCCTAACCCCAAACTGACCCATCACCCCAAACTGACCCCTCACCCCCAAACTGACCATTCACCCCAAACTGACCCATCACCCGCAAACTGACCTCTTACCCACAAACTGATCCCTCACCCCCAAACTGACCCATCACTCCCAAACTGACCCATCCCACGCAAACAGACCCATCCCCCAATACTGACCCATCATCCCCAAACTGACCCATCCACCCCAAACTGACCCACCCAACCCAAACTGATCAATCCCCCCAAACTGACCCATCCCCCGAAACTGATCTCTCTACCCCGAAACTGACCCATCCTCCCCAAACTGACCCACGCACCCTAAACTCACCCATCCCCCCCGAACTGACCAATCTCCCCAAACTGATCCCCTCACCCCCAAACGGACCCATCCCCCCCAAACTGACCCCCCCAAACTGACCCATCACCCCCAAACTGACCCCCTCACCCCCAAAATGACCCCCTCACCACCAAACTGACACTTCACCCCCAAACTGACCCATCCCCCACAAACTGACCCTTCACCCCCAAACTGACCCATCACCACCAAACTGAGCCCTCACCCCAAACTGACCCCTCGCCCCCAAACTGACCCCTCGCCTCCAAACTGACTCCTCATCTCAAACTGACCCCTCACCCAAAATTGACCCCTCACCCTCAAACTGACACTTCACCCCCAAACTGACCCATCCCCCACAAACTGACCCTTCATCCCCAAAGTGACCCCTCACCCCCAAACTGACCCCTCACCCCCAAACTGACCCATCACTCCCAAACTGACCCACCCAATTCAAACTGACCCACGCACCCCAAACTGACCCATCCCCCCGAAACTGATCAATCCCCCCAAACTGATCTCCCTACCCCGAAACTGACCCATCCTCCCCAAACTGACCCACGCACCCCAAACTCACCCATCCCCCCCAAACTGACCCATCCCCCCCCAAACTGACCCCCCAAACTGACCCATCACCCCCTAAACTGACCCCCTCACCCCCAAAATGACCCATTCACCCCCAAACTGACCCCCTCACCCCAAACTGACCCACCCCCCCAAACTGATCCCTCACCCCAAACTGACCCATCACCCCCAAACTGACCCCTCACCCAAACTGACCCATACCCCCAAACTGACCCCTCACCCCCAAACTAACCCTTCGCCCCAAACTGACCCATCACCCCAAACTGACCCATCACCTCAAACTGACCCCTCGCCCCCAAACTGACCCCTCGCCCCCAAACGGACCCCTGACCCCAAACTGACACCACTCCCAAAATGACCCCTCACTCCAAACTGATCCCACACCCCAAACTGACCCCTCACCCCGGTCTGACCCCTCACCCCAAACTGACCCCTCACCACAAACTGACCCCTCACCCCCAAACTGACCCCTCACCCCAAACTGACCCCTCACCCCAAACTGACCCCTCACCCCAAACTGACCCATTACCCCAAACGAACCCCTCACCCCTAACTGCCCCTTCACCCCCAAACTGCCCCCTCACCCCAAACTGACCCCTCACCCCAAACTGACACCACTCTCAAAATGACCCCTCACTCCAAACTGATCCCACAACCCGAATTGACCCCTCACCCCAATCTGACCCATCACCCCAAACTGACCCCTCACCCCAAACTGACCCCTCACCCCCAAACTGCCCCCTCACCCCCAAATTGACCCCTCACCTCAAACTGACCTCTCACCCCAAACTGACCCCACGCCCAAAATGACCCCACACACCAAACTGATCCCACACCCCGAACTGACCCATCACCGCATTCTGACCCCTCACCCATCAAACTGACACCTCCCCCATCAAATTGACACCTCACCCATCAAACTGACCCCTAACCCCAAACTGACCCATCACCCCAAACTGACCCCTCACCCCCAAACTGACCATTCACCCCAAACTGACCCATCACCCGCAAACTGACCTCTTACCCCCAAACTGATCCCTCACCCCCAAACTGACCCATTCCCCCCAAACTGACCCATCCCCCGAAACTGACCAATCCCCCCAAACTGATCTCTCTACCCCGAAACTGACCCATCCTCCCCAAACTGACCCACGCACCCTAAACTCACCCATCCCCCCCGAACTGACCAATCTCCCCAAACTGATCCCCTCACCCCCAAACGGACCCATCCCCCCAAACTGACCCCCCCAAACTGACCCATCACCCCCAAACTGACCCCCTCACCCCCAAAATGACCCCCTCACCCCCAAACTGACCCCCCCCAAACTGACCCCTCACCCCCAAACTAACCCTTCGCCCCAAACTGACCCAACTCCCCAAACTGACCCCTCACTCCAAACTGACTCCTCATCTCAAACTGACCCCTCACCCAAAATTGACCCCTCACCCTCAAACTGACACTTCACTCCCAAACTGACCCATCCCCCACAAACTGACCCTTCACCCCCAAACTGACCCAGCCCCCACAAACTGACCCCTCACCCCCAAACTAACCCTTCGCCCCAAACTAACCCTTCGCCCCAAACTGACCCATCACCCCAAACTGACCCATCACCCCAAACTGACCCATCACCACCAAACTGAGCCCTCACCCCAAACTGACCCCTCGCCCCCAAACTGACCCCTCACCCCAAACTGACACCACTCCCAAAATGAACCCTCGCCCCCAAACTGACCCTCCACCCCAAACTAACCCTTCGCCCCAAACTGACCCATCACCCCAAACTGACCCATCACTCCAAACTGACTCCTCATCTCAAACTGACCCCTCACCCAAAATTGACCCCTCACCACAAACTGACACCTCACCCCCAAACTGATCCATCACCCTCAAACTGACACCTCACCCCCAAACTGATCCATCACCCTCAAACTGACACTTCACCCCCAAACTGACCCAACCCCCATAAACTGACCCTTCATCCCCAAACTGACCCCTCACCCCAAACTGACCCCTCACCCCAAACTGACACCACTCTCAAAATGACCCCTCACTCCAAACTGATCCCACAACCCGAACTGACCCCTCACCCCAATCTGACCCCTCACCCCAAACTGACCCCTCACCCCCAAACTGCCCCCTCACCCCCAAATTGACCCCTCACCTCAAACTGACCTCTCACCCCAAACTGACCCCACACCCAAAATGACCCCACACACCAAACTGATCCCACACCCCGAACTGACCCATCACCGCAATCTGACCCCTCACCAATCAAACTGACACATCCCCCATCAAATTGACACCTCACCCATCAAACTGACCCCTAACCCCAAACTGACCCATCACCCCAAACTGACCCCTCACCCCCAAACTGACCATTCACCCCAAACTGACCCATCACCCGCAAACTGACCTCTTACCCACAAACTGATCCCTCACCCCCAAACTGACCCATCACTCCCAAACTGACCCATCCCACGCAAACAGACCCATCCCCCAATACTGACCCATCATCCCCAAACTGACCCATCCACCCCAAACTGACCCACCCAACCCAAACTGATCAATCCCCCCAAACTGACCCATCCCCCGAAACTGATCTCTCTACCCCGAAACTGACCCATCCTCCCCAAACTGACCCACGCACCCTAAACTCACCCATCCCCCCCGAACTGACCAATCTCCCCAAACTGATCCCCTCACCCCCAAACGGACCCATCCCCCCCAAACTGACCCCCCCAAACTGACCCATCACCCCCAAACTGACCCCCTCACCCCCAAAATGACCCCCTCACCCCCAAACTGACACTTCACCCCCAAACTGACCCATCCCCCACAAACTGACCCTTCACCCCCAAACTGACCCATCACCACCAAACTGAGCCCTCACCCCAAACTGACCCCTCGCCCCCAAACTGACCCCTCGCCTCCAAACTGACTCCTCATCTCAAACTGACCCCTCACCCAAAATTGACCCCTCACCCTCAAACTGACACTTCACCCCCAAACTGACCCATCCCCCACAAACTGACCCTTCATCCCCAAAGTGACCCCTCACCCCCAAACTGACCCCTCACCCCCAAACTGACCCATCACTCCCAAACTGACCCACCCAATTCAAACTGACCCACGCACCCCAAACTGACCCATCCCCCCGAAACTGATCAATCCCCCCAAACTGATCTCCCTACCCCGAAACTGACCCATCCTCCCCAAACTGACCCACGCACCCCAAACTCACCCATCCCCCCCAAACTGACCCATCCCCCCCCAAACTGACCCCCCAAACTGACCCATCACCCCCTAAACTGACCCCCTCACCCCCAAAATGACCCATTCACCCCCAAACTGACCCCCTCACCCCAAACTGACCCACCCCCCCAAACTGATCCCTCACCCCAAACTGACCCATCACCCCCAAACTGACCCCTCACCCCAAACTGACCCATATCCCCAAACTGACCCCTCACCCCCAAACTAACCCTTCGCCCCAAACTGACCCATCACCCCAAACTGACCCATCACCTCAAACTGACCCCTCGCCCCCAAACTGACCCCTCGCCCCCAAACGGACCCCTGACCCCAAACTGACACCACTCCCAAAATGACCCCTCACTCCAAACTGATCCCACACCCCAAACTGACCCCTCACCCCGGTCTGACCCCTCACCCCAAACTGACCCCTCACCACAAACTGACCCCTCACCCCCAAACTGACCCCTCACCCCAAACTGACCCCTCACCCCAAACTGACCCATTACCCCAAACGAACCCCTCACCCCTAACTGCCCCTTCACCCCCAAACTGCCCCCTCACCCCAAACTGACCCCTCACCCCAAACTGACCTCTCACCCCAAACTGACCCCACGCCCAAAATGACCCCACACACCAAACTGATCCCACACCCCGAACTGACCCATCACCGCATTCTGACCCCTCACCCATCAAACTGACACCTCCCCCATCAAATTGACACCTCACCCATCAAACTGACCCCTAACCCCAAACTGACCCATCACCCCAAACTGACCCCTCACCCCCAAACTGACCATTCACCCCAAACTGACCCATCACCCGCAAACTGACCTCTTACCCCCAAACTGATCCCTCACCCCCAAACTGACCCATTCCCCCCAAACTGACCCATCCCCCGAAACTGACCAATCCCCCCAAACTGATCTCTCTACCCCGAAACTGACCCATCCTCCCCAAACTGACCCACGCACCCTAAACTCACCCATCCCCCCCGAACTGACCAATCTCCCCAAACTGATCCCCTCACCCCCAAACGGACCCATCCCCCCCAAACTGACCCCCCCAAACTGACCCATCACCCCCAAACTGACCCCCTCACCCCCAAAATGACACCCTCACCCCCAAACTGACCCCCCCCCAAACTGACCCCTCACCCCCAAACTAACCCTTCGCCCCAAACTGACCCAACTCCCCAAACTGACCCCTCACTCCAAACTGACTCCTCATCTCAAACTGACCCCTCACCCAAAATTGACCCCTCACCCTCAAACTGACACTTCACTCCCAAACTGACCCATCCCCCACAAACTGACCTTTCACCCCCAAACTGACCCAGCCCCCACAAACTGACCCCTCACCCCCAAACTAACCCTTCGCCCCAAACTAACCCTTCGCCCCAAACTGACCCATCACCCCAAACTGACCCATCACCCCAAACTGACCCATCACCACCAAACTGAGCCCTCACCCCAAACTGACCCCTCGCCCCCAAACTGACCCCTCACTCCAAACTGACTCCTCATCTCAAACTGACCCCTCACCCAAAATTGACCCCTCACCCTCAAACTGACACTTCACCCCCAAACTGACCCATCCCCCACAAACTGACCCTTCATCCCCAAACTGACCCCTCACCCCCAAACTGACCCCTCACCCCCAAACTGACCCATCACTCCCAAACTGACCCACCCAATTCAAACTGACCCACGCACCCCAAACTGACCCATCCCCCCGAAACTGATCAATCCCCCAAACTGATCTCCCTACCCCGAAACTGACCCATCCTCCCCAAACTGACCCACGCACCCCAAACTCACCCATCCCCCCCAAACTGACCCATCCCCCCCCAAACTGACCCCCCAAACTGACCCATCACCCCTTAAACTGACCCCATCACCCCCAAAATGACCCATTCACCCCCAAACTGATCCTTCGCCCCAAACTGACCCATCACCCCAAACTGACCCATCACCCCAATCTGACCCCTCGCCCCCAAACTGACCCCTCGCCCCCAAACTGACCCCTCACTCCAAACTGATCCCACACCCCAAACTGACCCCTCACCCCGGTCTGACCCCTCACCCCAAACTGACCCCTCACCACAAACTGACCCCTCACCCCCAAATTGAACCTTCAACCCAAACTGACCCCTCACCCCAAACTGACCCCACTCCCAAAATGACCTCTCACTCCAAACTGATCCCACACACCGAAGTGACACCCTCACCCCAAACTGACCCATCACCCCAATCTGACCCCTCACCCATCAAACTGACACCTCCCCCATCAAATTGACACCTCACCCATCAAACTGACCCCTAACCCCAAACTGACCCCGAACCCCAAACAGACCCCTCACCCCCAAACTAACCCTTCGCCCCAAACTAACCCTTCGCCCCAAACTGACCCATCACCCCAAACTGACCCATCACCCCAAACTGACCCATCACCACCAAACTGAGCCCTCACCCCAAACTGACCCCTCGCCCCCAAACTGACCCCTCACCCCAAACTGACACCACTCCCAAAATGAACCCTCGCCCCCAAACTGACCCTCCACCCCAAACTAACCCTTCGCCCCAAACTGACCCATCACCCCAAACTGACCCATCACTCCAAACTGACTCCTCATCTCAAACTGACCCCTCACCCAAAATTGACCCCTCACCACAAACTGACACCTCACCCCCAAACTGATCCATCACCCTCAAACTGACACCTCACCCCCAAACTGATCCATCACCCTCAAACTGACACTTCACCCCCAAACTGACCCAACCCCCATAAACTGACCCTTCATCCCCAAACTGACCCCTCACCCCAAACTGACCCCTCACCCCAAACTGACACCACTCTCAAAATGACCCCTCACTCCAAACTGATCCCACAACCCGAACTGACCCCTCACCCCAATCTGACCCCTCACCCCAAACTGACCCCTCACCCCCAAACTGCCCCCTCACCCCCAAATTGACCCCTCACCTCAAACTGACCTCTCACCCCAAACTGACCCCACACCCAAAATGACCCCACACACCAAACTGATCCCACACCCCGAACTGACCCATCACCGCAATCTGACCCCTCACCAATCAAACTGACACATCCCCCATCAAATTGACACCTCACCCATCAAACTGACCCCTAACCCCAAACTGACCCATCACCCCAAACTGACCCCTCACCCCCAAACTGACCATTCACCCCAAACTGACCCATCACCCGCAAACTGACCTCTTACCCACAAACTGATCCCTCACCCCCAAACTGACCCATCACTCCCAAACTGACCCATCCCACGCAAACAGACCCATCCCCCAATACTGACCCATCATCCCCAAACTGACCCATCCACCCCAAACTGACCCACCCAACCCAAACTGATCAATCCCCCCAAACTGACCCATCCCCCGAAACTGATCTCTCTACCCCGAAACTGACCCATCCTCCCCAAACTGACCCACGCACCCTAAACTCACCCATCCCCCCCGAACTGACCAATCTCCCCAAACTGATCCCCTCACCCCCAAACGGACACATCCCCCCCAAACTGACCCCCCCAAACTGACCCATCACCCCCAAACTGACCCCCTCACCCCCAAAATGACCCCCTCACCCCCAAACTGACACTTCACCCCCAAACTGACCCATCCCCCACAAACTGACCCTTCACCCCCAAACTGACCCATCACCACCAAACTGAGCCCTCACCCCAAACTGACCCCTCGCCCCCAAACTGACCCCTCGCCTCCAAACTGACTCCTCATCTCAAACTGACCCCTCACCCAAAATTGACCCCTCACCCTCAAACTGACACTTCACCCCCAAACTGACCCATCCCCCACAAACTGACCCTTCATCCCCAAAGTGACCCCTCACCCCCAAACTGACCCCTCACCCCCAAACTGACCCATCACTCCCAAACTGACCCACCCAATTCAAACTGACCCACGCACCCCAAACTGACCCATCCCCCCGAAACTGATCAATCCCCCCAAACTGATCTCCCTACCCCGAAACTGACCCATCCTCCCCAAACTGACCCACGCACCCCAAACTCACCCATCCCCCCCAAACTGACCCATCCCCCCCCAAACTGACCCCCCAAACTGACCCATCACCCCCTAAACTGACCCCCTCACCCCCAAAATGACCCATTCACCCCCAAACTGACCCCCTCACCCCAAACTGACCCACCCCCCCAAACTGATCCCTCACCCCAAACTGACCCATCACCCCCAAACTGACCCATATCCCCAAACTGACCCATATCCCCAAACTGACCCCTCACCCCCAAACTAACCCTTCGCCCCAAACTGACCCATCACCCCAAACTGACCCATCACCTCAAACTGACCCCTCGCCCCCAAACTGACCCCTCGCCCCCAAACGGACCCCTGACCCCAAACTGACACCACTCCCAAAATGACCCCTCACTCCAAACTGATCCCACACCCCAAACTGACCCCTCACCCCGGTCTGACCCCTCACCCCAAACTGACCCCTCACCACAAACTGACCCCTCACCCCCAAACTGACCCCTCACCCCAAACTGACCCCTCACCCCAAACTGACCCATTACCCCAAACGAACCCCTCACCCCTAACTGCCCCTTCACCCCCAAACTGCCCCCTCACCCCAAACTGACCCCTCACCCCAAACTGACCTCTCACCCCAAACTGACCCCACGCCCAAAATGACCCCACACACCAAACTGATCCCACACCCCGAACTGACCCATCACCGCATTCTGACCCCTCACCCATCAAACTGACACCTCCCCCATCAAATTGACACCTCACCCATCAAACTGACCCCTAACCCCAAACTGACCCATCACCCCAAACTGACCCCTCACCCCCAAACTGACCATTCACCCCAAACTGACCCATCACCCGCAAACTGACCTCTTACCCCCAAACTGATCCCTCACCCCCAAACTGACCCATTCCCCCCAAACTGACCCATCCCCCGAAACTGACCAATCCCCCCAAACTGATCTCTCTACCCCGAAACTGACCCATCCTCCCCAAACTGACCCACGCACCCTAAACTCACCCATCCCCCCCGAACTGACCAATCTCCCCAAACTGATCCCCTCACCCCCAAACGGACCCATCCCCCCCAAACTGACCCCCCCAAACTGACCCATCACCCCCAAACTGACCCCCTCACCCCCAAAATGACACCCTCACCCCCAAACTGACCCCCCCCCCAAACTGACCCCTCACCCCCAAACTAACCCTTCGCCCCAAACTGACCCAACTCCCCAAACTGACCCCTCACTCCAAACTGACTCCTCATCTCAAACTGACCCCTCACCCAAAATTGACCCCTCACCCTCAAACTGACACTTCACTCCCAAACTGACCCATCCCCCACAAACTGACCTTTCACCCCCAAACAGACCCAGCCCCCACAAACTGACCCCTCACCCCCAAACTAACCCTTCGCCCCAAACTAACCCTTCGCCCCAAACTGACCCATCACCCCAAACTGACCCATCACCCCAAACTGACCCATCACCACCAAACTGAGCCCTCACCCCAAACTGACCCCTCGCCCCCAAACTGACCCCTCACTCCAAACTGACTCCTCATCTCAAACTGACCCCTCACCCAAAATTGACCCCTCACCCTCAAACTGACACTTCACCCCCAAACTGACCCATCCCCCACAAACTGACCCTTCATCCCCAAACTGACCCCTCACCCCCAAACTGACCCCTCACCCCCAAACTGACCCATCACTCCCAAACTGACCCACCCAATTCAAACTGACCCACGCACCCCAAACTGACCCATCCCCCCGAAACTGATCAATCCCCCAAACTGATCTCCCTACCCCGAAACTGACCCATCCTCCCCAAACTGACCCACGCACCCCAAACTCACCCATCCCCCCCAAACTGACCCATCCCCCCCCAAACTGACCCCCCAAACTGACCCATCACCCCTTAAACTGACCCCATCACCCCCAAAATGACCCATTCACCCCCAAACTGATCCTTCGCCCCAAACTGACCCATCACCCCAAACTGACCCATCACCCCAATCTGACCCCTCGCCCCCAAACTGACCCCTCGCCCCCAAACTGACCCCTCGCCCCCAAACTGACCCCTGACCCCAAACTGACACCACTCCCAAAATGACCCCTCACTCCAAACTGATCCCACACCCCAAACTGACCCCTCACCCCGGTCTGACCCCTCACCCCAAACTGACCCCTCACCACAAACTGACCCCTCACCCCCAAATTGAACCTTCAACCCAAACTGACCCCTCACCCCAAACTGACCCCACTCCCAAAATGACCTCTCACTCCAAACTGATCCCACACACCGAAGTGACACCCTCACCCCAAACTGACCCATCACCCCAATCTGACCCCTCACCCATCAAACTGACACCTCCCCCATCAAATTGACACCTCACCCATCAAACTGACCCCTAACCCCAAACTGACCCCGAACCCCAAACAGACCCCTCACCCCCAAACTGACCCTTCACCTCCAAACTGACCATTCACCCCAAACTGACCCATCACCCTCAAACTGACCCCTCATCCCCAAACTGACCCTTCACCCCCAAACTGACCCATCACTCCCAAACGGACCCATCCCACCCAAACAGACCCATCCCCCAAAACTGACCCATCACACCCAAACTGACCCATCCACTCCAAAGTGACCCACGTACCCCAAACTGACCCATCCCCGCGAAACTGACCCATCACGCCCAAACTGACCCATCCACCCCAAACTGACCCATGTACCCCAAACTGACCCACCCCCCGAAACTGACCCATCCCCCCCAAACTGACCAACGCACCCCAAACTGACCCATCCCCCCGAAACTGACCAATCCCCCCGAAACTGGTCCACTCAATCCAAACTGACCCATCCCCCCCAAACTGAGCCACGCACCCCAAACTGACCCATTCCCCCAAACTGACCAATCCCCCCAAACTGACCCCCCCAAACTGACCCACCCCCCCAACCAGACACCCCCCCCCAAACTGACCCCTCACCCCCAAACTGACCCATCACTCCCAAACGGACCATCCCACCCAAACAGACCCATTCCCCAAAACTGACCCATCACCCCCAAACTGACCCATCCACCCCAAACTGACCCACCCACCCCAAACTGACCCATCCCCGAAACTGACCAATCCCCCCAAACTGATCCCCTCACCCCCAAACTGACCCATCCCCTCCAAACTGACCACCCCAAACTGACCCCCTCACCCCCAAACTGACCCATTAACCCAAACTGACCCATTACCCCAATATGACACTTCACCCCCAAACTGACCCCTCACCACAAACTGACCCCTCACCCAAAATGAACCCTCGCCCCCAAACTGACCCCTCACCCCCAAACTGACCCCTCACCCCGAAACTGACCCATTACTCCCAAACGGTCCCAAACGGACCCATCCCACCCAAACAGACCCATCCCCCAAAACTGACCCATCACCCCCAAACTGACCCACCCACCCCAAACTGGCCCCCACACCCCAAACTGACCCATCCCCCGAAACTGACCAATCCCCCCAAACTGATCCCCTTACTCCCAAACTGACCCATTTCCCCCAAACTGACCCATCCCCCCCAAACTGAACAATCCCCCCAAACTGATCCACTCACCCCCAAACTGACCCCCCCCAAAACTGACCCCCCCAACTGACCCATCCCCCCAAACTGACCCCCTCACCCCCAAACTGATCCTTTCACCCCCAAACTGACCCCACTCACCCCCAAACTGACCCACCCCCACAAACTGACCCGTCACCCACAAACTGACCAATTACCCCAAACTGACCCATTACCCCAAAATGACCCACGTACCCCAAACTGACCCCTCACCCCAAACTGACACCACTCCCAAAATGAACCCTCGCCCCCAAACTGACCCTCCACCCCAAACTAACCCTTCGCCCCAAACTGACCCATCACCCCAAACTGACCCATCACTCCAAACTGACTCCTCATCTCAAACTGACCCCTCACCCAAAATTGACCCCTCACCACAAACTGACACCTCACCCCCAAACTGATCCATCACCCTCAAACTGACACTTCACCCCCAAACTGACCCATCCCCCATAAACTGACCCTTCATCCCCAAACTGACCCCTCACCCCAAACTGACCCCTCACCCCAAACTGACACCACTCTCAAAATGACCCCTCACTCCAAACTGATCCCACAACCCGAACTGACCCCTCACCCCAATCTGACCCCTCACCCCAAACTGACCCCTCACCCCCAAACTGCCCACTCACCCCCAAATTGACCCCTCACCTCAAACTGACCTCTCACCCCAAACTGACCCCACACCCAAAATGACCCCACACACCAAACTGATCCCACACCCCGAACTGACCCATCACCGCAATCTGACCCCTCACCCATCAAACTGACACCTCCCCCATCAAATTGACACCTCACCCATCAAACTGACCCCTAACCCCAAACTGACCCATCACCCCAAACTGACCCCTCACCCCCAAACTGACCATTCACCCCAAACTGACCCATCACCCGCAAACTGACCTCTTACCCACAAACTGATCCCTCACCCCCAAACTGACCCATCACTCCCAAACTGACCCATCCCACGCAAACAGACCCATCCCCCAATACTGACCCATCATCCCCAAACTGACCCATCCACCCCAAACTGACCCACCCAACCCAAACTGATCAATCCCCCCAAACTGACCCATCCCCCGAAACTGACCAATCCCCCCAAACTGATCTCTCTACCCCGAAACTGACCCATCCTCCCCAAACTGACCCACGCACCCTAAACTCACCCATCCCCCCCGAACTGACCAATCTCCCCAAACTGATCCCCTCACCCCCAAACGGACCCATCCCCCCAAACTGACCCCCCCAAACTGACCCATCACCCCCAAACTGACCCCCTCACCCCCAAAATGACCCCCTCACCCCCAAACTGACACTTCACCCCCAAACTGACCCATCCCCCACAAACTGACCCTTCACCCCCAAACTGACCCATCACCACCAAACTGAGCCCTCACCCCAAACTGACCCCTCGCCCCCAAACTGACCCCTCGCCTCCAAACTGACTCCTCATCTCAAACTGACCCCTCACCCAAAATTGACCCCTCACCCTCAAACTGACACTTCACCCCCAAACTGACCCATCCCCCACAAACTGACCCTTCATCCCCAAACTGACCCCTCACCCCCAAACTGACCCCTCACCCCCAAACTGACCCCTCACCCCCAAACTGACCCACCCAATTCAAACTGACCCACGCACCCCAAACTGACCCATCCCCCCGAAACTGATCAATCCCCCCAAACTGATCTCCCTACCCCGAAACTGACCCATCCTCCCCAAACTGACCCACGCACCCCAAACTCACCCATCCCCCCCAAACTGACCCATCCCCCCCCAAACTGTCCCCCCAAACTGACCCATCACCCCCTAAACTGACCCCCTCGCCCCCAAAATGACCCATTCACCCCCAAACTGACCCCTCACCCCCAAACTAACCCTTCGCCCCAAACTGACCCATCACCCCAAACTGACCCATCACCTCAAACTGACCCCTCGCCCCCAAACTGACCCCTCGCCCCCAAACGGACCCCTGACCCCAAACTGACACCACTCCCAAAATGACCCCTCACTCCAAACTGATCCCACAACCCAAACTGACCCCTCACCCCGGTCTGACCCCTCACCCCAAACTGACCCCTCACCACAAACTGACCCCTCACCCCCAAATTGAACCTTCAACCCAAACTGACCCCTCACCCCAAACTGACCCCACTCCCAAAATGACCTCTCACTCCAAACTGATCCCACACACCGAAGTGACACCCTCACCCCAAACTGACCCATCACCCCAATCTGACCCCTCACCCATCAAACTGACACCTCCCCCATCAAATTGACACCTCACCCATCAAACTGACCCCTAACCCCAAACTGACCCCTAACCCCAAACAGACCCCTCACCCCCAAACTGACCCTTCACCTCCAAACTGACCATTCACCCCAAACTGACCCATCACCCTCAAACTGACCCATTACCCCCAAACTGATCCCTCACCCCCAAACTGACCCATCACTCCCAAAATGAACCCTCGCCCCCAAACTGACCTTCCACCCCAAACTGACCCTCCACCCCAAACTGACCCCTCATCCCCAAACTGACCCTTCAGCCCCAAACTGACCCATCACTCCCAAACGGACCCATCCCACCCAAACAGACCCATCCCCCAAAACTGACCCATCACACCCAAACTGGCCCATCCACTCCAAACTGACCCACATACCCCAAACTGACCCATCCCCGCGAAACTGACCCATCACGCCCAAACTGACCCATCCACCCCAAACTGACCCATGTACCCCAAACTGACCCACCCCCCGAAACTGACCCATCCCCCCCAAACTGACCAACGCACCCCAAACTGACCCATCTCCCCGAAACTGACCAATCCCCCCGAAACTGGTCCACTCAATCCAAACTGACCCATCCCCCCCAAACTGAGCCACGCACCCCAAACTGACCCATTCCCCCAAACTGACCAATCCCCCCAAACTGATCCCATCACCCCCAAACTGACCCCCCCAAACTGACCCACCCCCCCAACCAGACACCACCCCCAAACTGACCCCTCACCCCCAAACTGACCCATCACTCCCAAACGGACCCATCCCACCCAAACAGACCCATTCCCCAAAACTGACCCATCACCCCCAAACTGACCCATCCACCCCAAACTGACCCACCCACCCCAAACTGACCCATCCCCCGAAACTGACCAATCCCCCAAACTGATCCCCTCACCCCCAAACTGACCCATCCCCTCCAAACTGACCACCCCAAACTGACCCCCTCACCCCCAAACTGACCCATTACCCCAATATGACACTTCACCCCCAAACTGACCCATTACCCCAAAATGACCCACGTACCACAAACGGACCCCTCACCCCAAACTGATACCACTCCCAAAATGAACCCTCGCCCCCAAACTGACCCCTCACCCCCAAACTGACCCCTTACCCCGAAACTGACCCATTACTCCCAAACGGACCCCTCACCCCAAACTGATACCACTCCCAAAATGAACCCTCGCCCCCAAACTGACCCCTCACCCCCAAACTGACCCCTTACCCCGAAACTGACCCATTACTCCCAAACGGTCCCAAACGGACCCATCCCACCCAAACAGACCCATCCCCCAAAACTGACCCATCACCCCCAAACTGACCCACCCACCCCAAACTGACCCATCCCCCGAAACTGACCAATCCCCCCAAACTGATCCCCTTACTCCCAAACTGACCCATTTCCCCCAAACTGACCCATCCCCCCCAAACTGAACAATCCCCCCAAACTGATCCACTCACCCCCAAACTGACCCATCCCCCCAAACTGACCCCCCCCAAAACTGACCCCCCCAACTGACCCATCCCCCAAACTGACCCCCTCACCCCCAAACTGATCCTTTCACCCCCAAACTGACCCACCCCCACAAACTGACCCCTCACCCACAAACTGACCAATTACCCCAAACTGACCCATTACCCCAAAATGACCCACGTACCCCAAACTGACCCCTCACCCCAAACTGATACCACTCCCAAAATGAACCCTCGCCGCCAAACTGACCCATCACCCCAAACTGATCCATCACTCCAAACTGACTCCTCATCTCAAACTGACCCCTCACCCAAAATTGACCCCTCACCACAAACTGACCCCTCACCCCCAAACTGATCCATCACCCTCAAACTGACACTTCACCCCCAAACTGACCCATCCCCCATAAACTGACCCTTCATCCCCAAACTGACCCCTCACCCCAAAACTGACTCCTCACCCCCAAACTGACCCATCACTCCCAAACGGACCCATCCCACCCAAACTGACCCATCCCCCAAAACTGACCCATCCCCCCCAAACTGACCCACCCAATCCAAACTGACCCACGCACCCCAAACTGACCCATCTCCCCGAAACTGACCAATCTCCCCAAACTGATCTCCCTACCCCGAAACTGTCCCATCCTCCCCAAACTGACCCACGCACCCCAAACTCACCCATCCCCCCCAAACTGACCCCCTCACCCCCAAAACGATCCCCTCACCCCCAAACTGACACTTCACCCCCAAACTGACCCATCCCCCACAAACTGACCCTTCACCCCCAAACTGACCCAGCCCCCACAAACTGACCCCTCACCCCCAAACTAACCCTTCGCCCCAAACTGACCCATCACCCCAAACTGACCCATCACCACCAAACTGAGCCCTCACCCCAAACTGACCCCTCGCCCCCAAACTGACCCCTCACCCCAAACTGACCCCACTCCCAAAATGACCTCTCACTCCAAACTGATCCCACACACCGAAGTGACACCCTCACCCCAAACTGACCCATCACCCCAATCTGACCCCTCACCCATCAAACTGACACCTCCCCCATCAAATTGACACCTCACCCATCAAACTGACCCCTAACCCCAAACTGACCCCTAACCCCAAACAGATCCCTCACCCCCAAACTGACCCTTCACCTCCAAACTGACCATTCACCCCAAACTGACCCATCACCCTCAAACTGACCCATTACCCCCAAACTGATCCCTCACCCCCAAACTGACCCATCACTCCCAAAATGAACCCTCGCCCCCAAACTGACCTTCCACCCCAAACTGACCCTCCACCCCAAACTGACACCTCATCCCCAAACTGACCCTTCAGCCCCAAACTGACCCATCACTCCCAAACGGACCCATCCCACCCAAACAGACCCATCCCCCAAAACTGACCCATCACACCCAAACTGACCCATCCACTCCAAACTGACCCACATACCCCAAACTGACCCATCCCCGCGAAACTGACCCATCACGCCCAAACTGACCCATCCACCCCAAACTGACCCATGTACCCCAAACTGACCCACCCCCCGAAACTGACCCATCCCCCCCAAACTGACCAACGCACCCCAAACTGACCCATCCCCCCGAAACTGACCAATCCCCCCGAAACTGGTCCACTCAATCCAAACTGACCCATCCCCCCCAAACTGAGCCACGCACCCCAAACTGACCCATTCCCCCAAACTGACCAATCCCCCAAACTGATCCCATCACCCCCAAACTGACCCCCCCAAACTGACCCACCCCCCCAACCAGACACCCCCCCCAAACTGACCCCTCACCCCCAAACTGACCCATCACTCCCAAACGGACCCATCCCACCCAAACAGACCCATTCCCCAAAACTGACCCATCACCCCCAAACTGACCCATCCACCCCAAACTGACCCACCCACCCCAAACTGACCCATCCCCCGAAACTGACCAATCCCCCCAAACTGATCCCCTCACCCCCAAACTGACCCATCCCCTCCAAACTGACCACCCCAAACTGACCCCCTCACCCCCAAACTGACCCATTACCCCAATATGACACTTCACCCCCAAACTGACCCCTCACCACAAACTGACCCCTCACCCAAAATGAACCCTCGCCCCCAAACTGACCCAACCCCACAAACTGACCCCTCACCCACAAACTGACCAATTACCCCAAACTGACCCATTACCCCAAAATGACCCACGTACCACAAACTGACCCCTCACCCCAAACTGATACCACTCCCAAAATGAACCCTCGCCCCCAAACTGACCCCTCACCCCGAAACTGACCCATTACTCCCAAACGGTCCCAAACGGACCCATCCCACCCAAACAGACCCAGCCCCCACAAACTGACCCCTCACCCCCAAACTAACCCTTCGCCCCAAACTGACCCATCACCCCAAACTGACCCATCACCCCAAACTGACCCATCACCACCAAACTGAGCCCTCACCCCAAACTGACCCCTCACCCAAAATTGACCCCTCACCCTCAAACTGACACTTCACCCCCAAACTGACCCATCCCCCACAAACTGACCCTTCATCCCCAAACTGACCCCTCACCCCCAAACTGACCCCTCACCCCCAAACTGACCCATCACTCCCAAACTGACCCACCCAATTCAAACTGACCCACGCACCCCAAACTGACCCATCCCCCCGAAACTGATCAATCCCCCCAAACTGATCTCCCTACCCCGAAACTGACCCATCCTCCCCAAACTGACCCACGCAACCCAAACTCACCCATCCCCCCCAAACTGACCCATCCCCCCCCAAACTGACCCCCCAAACTGACCCATCACCCCCTAAACTGACCCCCTCACCCCCAAAATGACCCATTCACCCCCAAACTGACCCCCTCACCCCAAACTGACCCACCCCCCCAAACTGACCCCTCACCCCAAACTGACCCATCACCCCCAAACTGACCCCTCACCCCAAACTGACCCATCACCCCCAAACTGACCCCTCACCCCCAAACTGACCCTTCGCCCCAAACTGACCCATCACCCCAAACTGACCCATCACCTCAAACTGACCCCTCGCCCCCAAACGGACCCCTGACCCCAAACTGACACCACTCCCAAAATGACCCCTCACTCCAAACTGATCCCACACCCCAAACTGACCCCTCACCCCGGTCTGACCCCTCACCCCAAACTGACCCCTCACCACAAACTGACCCCTCACCCCCAAATTGAACCTTCAACCCAAACTGACCCCTCACCCCAAACTGACCCCACTACCAAAATGACCTCTCACTCCAAACTGATCCCACACACCGAAGTGACACCCTCACCCCAAACTGACCCATCACCCCAATCTGACCCCTCACCCATCAAACTGACACCTCCCCCATCAAATTGACACCTCACCCATCAAACTGACCCCTAACCCCAAACAGACCCCTCACCCCCAAACTGACCCTTCACCTCCAAACTGACCATTCACCCCAAACTGACCCATCACCCTCAAACTGACCCATTACCCCCAAACTGATCCCTCACCCCCAAACTGACCCATCACTCCCAAAATGAACCCTCGCCCCCAAACTGACCTTCCACCCCAAACTGACCCTCCACCCCAAACTGACCCCTCATCCCCAAACTGACCCTTCAGCCCCAAACTGACCCATCACTCCCAAACGGACCCATCCCACCCAAACAGACCCATCCCCCAAAACTGACCCATCACACCCAAACTGACCCATCCACTCCAAACTGACCCACATACCCCAAACTGACCCATCCCCGCGAAACTGACCCATCACGCCCAAACTGACCCATCCACCCCAAACTGACCCATGTACCCCAAACTGACCCACCCCCCGAAACTGACCCATCCCCCCCAAACTGACCAACGCACCCCAAACTGACCCATCCCCCCGAAACTGACCAATCCCCCCGAAACTGGTCCACTCAATCCAAACTGACCCATCCCCCCCAAACTGAGCCACGCACCCCAAACTGACCCATTCCCCCAAACTGACCAATCCCCCCAAACTGATCCCATCACCCCCAAACTGACCCCCCCAAACTGACCCACCCCCCCAACCAGACACCCCCCCCAAACTGACCCCTCACCCCCAAACTGACCCATCACTCCCAAACGGACCCATCCCACCCAAACAGACCCATTCCCCAAAACTGACCCATCACCCCCAAACTGACCCATCCCCCGAAACTGACCAATCCCCCCAAACTGATCCCCTCACCCCCAAACTGACCCATCCCCTCCAAACTGACCACCCCAAACTGACCCCCTCACCCCCAAACTGACCCATTACCCCAATATGACACTTCACCCCCAAACTGACCCCTCACCACAAACTGACCCCTCACCCAAAATGAACCCTCGCCCCCAAACTGACCCACCCCCACAAACTGACCCCTCACCCACAAACTGACCAATTACCCCAAACTGACCCATTACCCCAAAATGACCCACGTACCACAAACTGACCCCTCACCCCAAACTGATACCACTCCCAAAATGAACCCTCGCCCCCAAACTGACCCCTCACCCCCAAACTGACCCCTCACCCCGAAACTGACCCATTACTCCCAAACGGTCCCAAACGGACCCATCCCACCCAAACAGACCCATTCCCCAAAACTGACCCATCACCCCCAAACTGACCCATCCCCCGAAACTGACCAATCCCCCCAAACTGATCCCCTCACCCCCAAACTGACCCATCCCCTCCAAACTGACCACCCCAAACTGACCCCCTCACCCCCAAACTGACCCATTACCCCAATATGACACTTCACCCCCAAACTGACCCCTCACCACAAACTGACCCCTCACCCAAAATGAACCCTCGCCCCCAAACTGACCCACCCCCACAAACTGACCCCTCACCCACAAACTGACCAATTACCCCAAACTGACCCATTACCCCAAAATGACCCACGTACCCCAAACTGACCCCTCACCCCAAACTGATACCACTCCCAAAATGAACCCTCGCCGCCAAACTGACCCATCACCCCAAACTGATCCATCACTCCAAACTGACTCCTCATCTCAAACTGACCCCTCACCCAAAATTGACCCCTCACCACAAACTGACCCCTCACCCCCAAACTGATCCATCACCCTCAAACTGACACTTCACCCCCAAACTGACCCATCCCCCATAAACTGACCCTTCATCCCCAAACTGACCCCTCACCCCAAAACTGACTCCTCACCCCCAAACTGACCCATCACTCCCAAACGGACCCATCCCACCCAAACTGACCCATCCCCCAAAACTGACCCATCCCCCCCAAACTGACCCACCCAATCCAAACTGACCCACGCACCCCAAACTGACCCATCTCCCCGAAACTGACCAATCTCCCCAAACTGATCTCCCTACCCCGAAACTGTCCCATCCTCCCCAAACTGACCCACGCACCCCAAACTCACCCATCCCCCCCAAACTGACCCCCTCACCCCCAAAACGATCCCCTCACCCCCAAACTGACACTTCACCCCCAAACTGACCCATCCCCCACAAACTGACCCTTCACCCCCAAACTGACCCAGCCCCCACAAACTGACCCCTCACCCCCAAACTAACCCTTCGCCCCAAACTGACCCATCACCCCAAACTGACCCATCACCACCAAACTGAGCCCTCACCCCAAACTGACCCCTCGCCCCCAAACTGACCCCTCACCCCAAACTGACCCCACTCCCAAAATGACCTCTCACTCCAAACTGATCCCACACACCGAAGTGACACCCTCACCCCAAACTGACCCATCACCCCAATCTGACCCCTCACCCATCAAACTGACACCTCCCCCATCAAATTGACACCTCACCCATCAAACTGACCCCTAACCCCAAACTGACCCCTAACCCCAAACAGATCCCTCACCCCCAAACTGACCCTTCACCTCCAAACTGACCATTCACCCCAAACTGACCCATCACCCTCAAACTGACCCATTACCCCCAAACTGATCCCTCACCCCCAAACTGACCCATCACTCCCAAAATGAACCCTCGCCCCCAAACTGACCTTCCACCCCAAACTGACCCTCCACCCCAAACTGACACCTCATCCCCAAACTGACCCTTCAGCCCCAAACTGACCCATCACTCCCAAACGGACCCATCCCACCCAAACAGACCCATCCCCCAAAACTGACCCATCACACCCAAACTGACCCATCCACTCCAAACTGACCCACATACCCCAAACTGACCCATCCCCGCGAAACTGACCCATCACGCCCAAACTGACCCATCCACCCCAAACTGACCCATGTACCCCAAACTGACCCACCCCCCGAAACTGACCCATCCCCCCCAAACTGACCAACGCACCCCAAACTGACCCATCCCCCCGAAACTGACCAATCCCCCCGAAACTGGTCCACTCAATCCAAACTGACCCATCCCCCCCAAACTGAGCCACGCACCCCAAACTGACCCATTCCCCCAAACTGACCAATCCCCCAAACTGATCCCATCACCCCCAAACTGACCCCCCCAAACTGACCCACCCCCCCAACCAGACACCCCCCCAAACTGACCCCTCACCCCCAAACTGACCCATCACTCCCAAACGGACCCATCCCACCCAAACAGACCCATTCCCCAAAACTGACCCATCACCCCCAAACTGACCCATCCACCCCAAACTGACCCACCCACCCCAAACTGACCCATCCCCCGAAACTGACCAATCCCCCCAAACTGATCCCCTCACCCCCAAACTGACCCATCCCCTCCAAACTGACCACCCCAAACTGACCCCCTCACCCCCAAACTGACCCATTACCCCAATATGACACTTCACCCCCAAACTGACCCCTCACCACAAACTGACCCCTCACCCAAAATGAACCCTCGCCCCCAAACTGACCCAACCCCACAAACTGACCCCTCACCCACAAACTGACCAATTACCCCAAACTGACCCATTACCCCAAAATGACCCACGTACCACAAACTGACCCCTCACCCCAAACTGATACCACTCCCAAAATGAACCCTCGCCCCCAAACTGACCCCTCACCCCGAAACTGACCCATTACTCCCAAACGGTCCCAAACGGACCCATCCCACCCAAACAGACCCAGCCCCCACAAACTGACCCCTCACCCCCAAACTAACCCTTCGCCCCAAACTGACCCATCACCCCAAACTGACCCATCACCCCAAACTGACCCATCACCACCAAACTGAGCCCTCACCCCAAACTGACCCCTCGCCCCCAAACTGACCCCTCGCCTCCAAACTGACTCCTCATCTCAAACTGACCCCTCACCCAAAATTGACCCCTCACCCTCAAACTGACACTTCACCCCCAAACTGACCCATCCCCCACAAACTGACCCTTCATCCCCAAACTGACCCCTCACCCCCAAACTGACCCCTCACCCCCAAACTGACCCATCACTCCCAAACTGACCCACCCAATTCAAACTGACCCACGCACCCCAAACTGACCCATCCCCCCGAAACTGATCAATCCCCCCAAACTGATCTCCCTACCCCGAAACTGACCCATCCTCCCCAAACTGACCCACGCAACCCAAACTCACCCATCCCCCCCAAACTGACCCATCCCCCCCCAAACTGACCCCCCAAACTGACCCATCACCCCCTAAACTGACCCCCTCACCCCCAAAATGACCCATTCACCCCCAAACTGACCCCCTCACCCCAAACTGACCCAACCCCCAAACTGACCCCTCACCCCAAACTGACCCATCACCCCCAAACTGACCCCTCACCCCAAACTGACCCATCACCCCCAAACTGACCCCTCACCCCCAAACTGACCCTTCGCCCCAAACTGACCCATCACCCCAAACTGACCCATCACCTCAAACTGACCCCTCGCCCCCAAACGGACCCCTGACCCCAAACTGACACCACTCCCAAAATGACCCCTCACTCCAAACTGATCCCACACCCCAAACTGACCCCTCACCCCGGTCTGACCCCTCACCCCAAACTGACCCCTCACCACAAACTGACCCATCACCCCCAAATTGAACCTTCAACCCAAACTGACCCCTCACCCCAAACTGACCCCACTCCCAAAATGACCTCTCACTCCAAACTGATCCCACACACCGAAGTGACACCCTCACCCCAAACTGACCCATCACCCCAATCTGACCCCTCACCCATCAAACTGACACCTCCCCCATCAAATTGACACCTCACCCATCAAACTGACCCCTAACCCCAAACAGACCCCTCACCCCCAAACTGACCCTTCACCTCCAAACTGACCATTCACCCCAAACTGACCCATCACCCTCAAACTGACCCATTACCCCCAAACTGATCCCTCACCCCCAAACTGACCCATCACTCCCAAAATGAACCCTCGCCCCCAAACTGACCTTCCACCCCAAACTGACCCTCCACCCCAAACTGACCCCTCATCCCCAAACTGACCCTTCAGCCCCAAACTGACCCATCACTCACAAACGGACCCATCCCACCCAAACAGACCCATCCCCCAAAACTGACCCATCACACCCAAACTGACCCATCCACTCCAAACTGACCCACATACCCCAAACTGACCCACCCCGCGAAACTGACCCATCACGCCCAAACTGACCCATCCACCCCAAACTGACCCATGTACCCCAAACTGACCCACCCCCCGAAACTGACCCATCCCCCCCAAACTGACCAACGCACCCCAAACTGACCCATCCCCCCGAAACTGACCAATCCCCCCGAAACTGGTCCACTCAATCCAAACTGACCCATCCCCCCCAAACTGAGCCACGCACCCCAAACTGACCCATTCCCCCAAACTGACCAATCCCCCCAAACTGATCCCATCACCCCCAAACTGACCCCCCCAAACTGACCCACCCCCCCAACCAGACACCCCCCCCAAACTGACCCCTCACCCCCAAACTGACCCATCACTCCCAAACGGACCCATCCCACCCAAACAGACCCATTCCCCAAAACTGACCCATCACCCCCAAACTGACCCATCCCCCGAAACTGACCAATCCCCCCAAACTGATCCCCTCACCCCCAAACTGACCCATCCCCTCCAAACTGACCACCCCAAACTGACCCCCTCACCCCCAAACTGACCCATTACCCCAATATGACACTTCACCCCCAAACTGACCCCTCACCACAAACTGACCCCTCACCCAAAATGAACCCTCGCCCCCAAACTGACCCACCCCCACAAACTGACCCCTCACCCACAAACTGACCAATTACCCCAAACTGACCCATTACCCCAAAATGACCCACGTACCACAAACTGACCCCTCACCCCAAACTGATACCACTCCCAAAATGAACCCTCGCCCCCAAACTGACCCCTCACCCCCAAACTGACCCCTCACCCCGAAACTGACCCATTACTCCCAAACGGTCCCAAACGGACCCATCCCACCCAAACAGACCCATCCCCCAAAACTGACCCATCACCCCCAAACTGACCCACCCACCCCAAACTGACCCATCCCCCGAAACTGACCAATCCCCCCAAACTGATCCCCTTACTCCCAAACTGACCCATTTCCCCCAAACTGACCCATCCCCCCCAAACTGAACAATCCCCCCAAACTGATCCACTCACCCCCAAACTGACCCATCCCCCCAAACTGACCCCCCCCCAAAACTGACCCCCCCAACTGACCCATCCCCCCAAACTGACCCCCTCACCCCCAAACTGATCCTTTCACCCCCAAACTGACCCCCCTCACCACCAAACTGACCCACCCCCACAAACTGACCCCTCACCCACAAACTGACCAATTACCCCAAACTGACCCATTACCCCAAAATGACCCACGTACCCCAAACTGACCCCTCACCTCAAACTGATACCACTCCCAAAATGAACCCTCGCCCCCAAACTGACCCATCACCCCAAACTGATCCATCACTCCCAACTGACTCCTCATCTCAAACTGACCCCTCACCCAAAATTGACCCCTCACCACAAACTGACCCCTCACCCCCAAACTGATCCATCACCCTCAAACTGACACTTCACCCCCAAACTGACCCATCCCCCATAAACTGACCCTTCATCCCCAAACTGACCCCTCACCCCAAAACTGACTCCTCACCCCCAAACTGACCCATCACTCCCAAACGGACCCATCCCACCCAAACTGACCCATCCCCCAAAACTGACCCATCCCCCCCAAACTGACCCACCCAATCCAAACTGACCCACGCACCCCAAACTGACCCATCTCCCCGAAACTGACCAATCTCCCCAAACTGATCTCCCTACCCCGAAACTGTCCCATCCTCCCCAAACTGACCCACGCACCCCAAACTCACCCATCCCCCCAAACTGATCCCCTCACTCCCAAACTGACCCATCCCCCAAACTGACCCATCACCCCCAAACTGACCCATCACCCCCAAACTGACCCCCTCACCCCCAAAATGACCCATTCACCCCCAAACTGACCCACCCCCCCAAACTGACCCCTCACCCCAAACTGACCCATAACCCCCAAACTGACCCATCACCCAAACTGACCCCTCACCCCCAAACTGACCCCTCACCCCCAAACTGACGCCACTCCGAAAATGACCCCTCACTCCAAACTGATCCCACACCACAAACTGACGCCTCAACCCCAAACTGACCCCTCACCCCAAACTGACCCATTACCCCAAACGAACCCCTCACCCCTAACTGCCCCTTCACCCCCAAACTGCCCCCTCACCCCAAACTGACCCCTCACCCCAAACTGACACCACTCTCAAAATGACCCCTCACTCCAAACTGATCCCACAACCCGAACTGACCCCTCACCCCAATCTGACCCATCACCCCAAACTGACCCCTCACCCCAAACTGACCCCTCACCCCCAAACTGCCCCCTCACCCCCAAATTGACCCCTCACCTCAAACTGACCTCTCACCCCAAACTGACCCCACACCCAAAATGACCCCACACACCAAACTGATCCCACACCCCGAACTGACCCATCACCGCATTCTGACCCCTCACCCATCAAACTGACACCTCCCCCATCAAATTGACACCTCACCCATCAAACTGACCCCTAACCCCAAACTGACCCATCACCCCAAACTGACCCCTCACCCCCAAACTGACCATTCACCCCAAACTGACCCATCACCCGCAAACTGACCTCTTACCCCCAAACTGATCCCTCACCCCCAAACTGACCCATCACTCCCAAACTGACCCACCCCACGCAAACAGACCCATCCCCCAATACTGACCCATCATCCCCAAACTGACCCATCCACCCCAAACTGACCCACCCAACCCAAACTGATCAATCCCCCCAAACTGACCCATCCCCCGAAACTGACCAATCCCCCCAAACTGATCTCTCTACCCCGAAACTGACCCATCCTCCCCAAACTGACCCACGCACCCTAAACTCACCCATCCCCCCCGAACTGACCAATCTCCCCAAACTGATCCCCTCACCCCCAAACGGACCCATCCCCCCCAAACTGACCCCCCCAAACTGACCCATCACCCCCAAACTGACCCCCTCACCCCCAAAATGACCCCCTCACCCCCAAACTGACCCCACCCCCCCAAACTGACCCCTCACCCCCAAACTAACCCTTCGCCCCAAACTGACCCATCTCCCCAAACTGACCCCTCACTCCAAACTGACTCCTCATCTCAAACTGACCCCTCACCCAAAATTGACCCCTCACCCTCAAACTGACACTTCACTCCCAAACTGACCCATCCCCCACAAACTGACCCTTCACCCCCAAACTGACCCAGCCCCCACAAACTGACCCCTCACCCCCAAACTAACCCTTCGCCCCAAACTGACCCATCACCCCAAACTGACCCATCACCACCAAACTGAGCCCTCACCCCAAACTGACCCCTCGCCCCCAAACTGACCCCTCACTCCCAAACTGACCCCACTCCCAAAATGACCTCTCACTCCAAACTGATCCCACACACCGAAGTGACACCCTCACCCCAAACTGACCCATCACCCCAATCTGACCCCTCACCCATCAAACTGACACCTCCCCCATCAAATTGACACCTCACCCATCAAACTGACCCCTAACCCCAAACTGACCCCTAACCCCAAACAGATCCCTCACCCCCAAACTGACCCTTCACCTCCAAACTGACCATTCACCTCAAACTGACCCATCACCCTCAAACTGACCCATTACCCCCAAACTGACCCCTCACTCCCAAACTGACCCCACTCCCAAAATGACCTCTCACTCCAAACTGATCCCACACACCGAAGTGACACCCTCACCCCAAACTGACCCATCACCCCAATCTGACCCCTCACCCATCAAACTGACACCTCCCCCATCAAATTGACACCTCACCCATCAAACTGACCCCTAACCCCAAACTGACCCCTAACCCCAAACAGATCCCTCACCCCCAAACTGACCCTTCACCTCCAAACTGACCATTCACCTCAAACTGACCCATCACCCTCAAACTGACCCATTACCCCCAAACTGATCCCTCACCCCCAAACTGACCCATCACTCCCAAAATGAACCCTCGCCCCCAAACTGACCTTCCACCCCAAACTGACCCTCCACCCCAAACTGACACCTCATCCCCAAACTGACCCTTCAGCCCCAAACTGACCCATCACTCCCAAACGGACCCATCCCACCCAAACAGACCCATCCCCCAAAACTGACCCATCACACCCAAACTGACCCATCCACTCCAAACTGACCCACATACCCCAAACTGACCCATCCCCGCGAAACTGACCCATCACGCCCAAACTGACCCATCCACCCCAAACTGACCCATGTACCCCAAACTGACCCACCCCCCGAAACTGACCCATCCCCCCCAAACTGACCAACGCACCCCAAACTGACCCATCCCCCCGAAACTGACCAATCCCCCCGAAACTGGTCCACTCAATCCAAACTGACCCATCCCCCCCAAACTGAGCCACGCACCCCAAACTGACCCATTCCCCCAAACTGACCAATCCCCCAAACTGATCCCATCACCCCCAAACTGACCCCCCCAAACTGACCCACCCCCCCAACCAGACACCCCCCCCAAACTGACCCCTCACCCCCAAACTGACCCATCACTCCCAAACGGACCCATCCCACCCAAACAGACCCATTCCCCAAAACTGACCCATCACCCCCAAACTGACCCATCCACCCCAAACTGACCCACCCACCCCAAACTGACCCATCCCCCGAAACTGACCAATCCCCCCAAACTGATCCCCTCACCCCCAAACTGACCCATCCCCTCCAAACTGACCACCCCAAACTGACCCCCTCACCCCCAAACTGACCCATTACCCCAATATGACACTTCACCCCCAAACTGACCCCTCACCACAAACTGACCCCTCACCCAAAATGAACCCTCGCCCCCAAACTGACCCAACCCCACAAACTGACCCCTCACCCACAAACTGACCAATTACCCCAAACTGACCCATTACCCCAAAATGACCCACGTACCACAAACTGACCCCTCACCCCAAACTGATACCACTCCCAAAATGAACCCTCGCCCCCAAACTGACCCCTCACCCCGAAACTGACCCATTACTCCCAAACGGTCCCAAACGGACCCATCCCACCCAAACAGACCCAGCCCCCACAAACTGACCCCTCACCCCCAAACTAACCCTTCGCCCCAAACTGACCCATCACCCCAAACTGACCCATCACCCCAAACTGACCCATCACCACCAAACTGAGCCCTCACCCCAAACTGACCCCTCACCCAAAATTGACCCCTCACCCTCAAACTGACACTTCACCCCCAAACTGACCCATGCCCCACAAACTGACCCTTCATCCCCAAACTGACCCCTCACCCCCAAACTGACCCCTCACCCCCAAACTGACCCATCACTCCCAAACTGACCCACCCAATTCAAACTGACCCACGCACCCCAAACTGACCCATCCCCCCGAAACTGATCAATCCCCCCAAACTGATCTCCCTACCCCGAAACTGACCCATCCTCCCCAAACTGACCCACGCAACCCAAACTCACCCATCCCCCCCAAACTGACCCATCCCCCCCCAAACTGACCCCCCAAACTGACCCATCACCCCCTAAACTGACCCCCTCACCCCCAAAATGACCCATTCACCCCCAAACTGACCCCCTCACCCCAAACTGACCCACCCCCCCAAACTGACCCCTCACCCCAAACTGACCCATCACCCCCAAACTGACCCCTCACCCCAAACTGACCCATCACCCCCAAACTGACCCCTCACCCCCAAACTGACCCTTCGCCCCAAACTGACCCATCACCCCAAACTGACCCATCACCTCAAACTGACCCCTCGCCCCCAAACGGACCCCTGACCCCAAACTGACACCACTCCCAAAATGACCCCTCACTCCAAACTGATCCCACACCCCAAACTGACCCCTCACCCCGGTCTGACCCCTCACCCCAAACTGACCCCTCACCACAAACTGACCCCTCACCCCCAAATTGAACCTTCAACCCAAACTGACCCCTCACCCCAAACTGACCCCACTCCCAAAATGACCTCTCACTCCAAACTGATCGCACACACCGAAGTGACACCCTCACCCCAAACTGACCCATCACCCCAATCTGACCCCTCACCCATCAAACTGACACCTCCCCCATCAAATTGACACCTCACCCATCAAACTGACCCATCACCCTCAAACTGACCCATTACCCCCAAACTGATCCCTCACCCCCAAACTGACCCATCACTCCCAAAATGAACCCTCGCCCCCAAACTGACCTTCCACCCCAAACTGACCCTCCACCCCAAACTGACCCCTCATCCCCAAACTGACCCTTCAGCCCCAAACTGACCCATCACTCCCAAACGGACCCATCCCACCCAAACAGACCCATCCCCCAAAACTGACCCATCACACCCAAACTGACCCATCCACTCCAAACTGACCCACATACCCCAAACTGACCCATCCCCGCAAAACTGACCCATCACGCCCAAACTGACCCATCCACCCCAAACTGACCCATGTACCCCAAACTGACCCACCCCCCGAAACTGACCCATCCCCCCCAAACTGACCAACGCACCCCAAACTGACCCATCCCCCCGAAACTGACCAATCCCCCCGAAACTGGTCCACTCAATCCAAACTGACCCATCCCCCCCAAACTGAGCCACGCACCCCAAACTGACCCATTCCCCCAAACTGACCAATCCCCCCAAACTGATCCCATCACCCCCAAACTGACCCCCCCAAACTGACCCCCCCCCCCAACCAGACACCCCCCCCAAACTGACCCCTCACCCCCAAACTGACCCATCACTCCCAAACGGACCCATCCCACCCAAACAGACCCATTCCCCAAAACTGACCCATCACCCCCAAACTGACCCATCCCCCGAAACTGACCAATCCCCCCAAACTGATCCCCTCACCCCCAAACTGACCCATCCCCTCCAAACTGACCACCCCAAACTGACCCCCTCACCCCCAAACTGACCCATTACCCCAATATGACACTTCACCCCCAAACTGACCCCTCACCACAAACTGACCCCTCACCCAAAATGAACCCTCGCCCCCAAACTGACCCACCCCCACAAACTGACCCCTCACCCACAAACTGACCAATTACCCCAAACTGACCCATTACCCCAAAATGACCCACGTAGCACAAACTGACCCCTCACCCCAAACTGATACCACTCCCAAAATGAACCCTCGCCCCCAAACTGACCCCTCACCCCCAAACTGACCCCTCACCCCGAAACTGACCCATTACTCCCAAACGGTCCCAAACGGACCCATCCCACCCAAACAGACCCATCCCCCAAAACTGACCCATCACCCCCAAACTGACCCACCCACCCCAAACTGACCCATCCCCCGAAACTGACCAATCCCCCCAAACTGATCCCCTTACTCCCAAACTGACCCATTTCCCCCAAACTGACCCATCCCCCCCAAACTGAACAATCCCCCCAAACTGATCCACTCACCCCCAAACTGACCCATCCCCCCAAACTGACCCCCCCCCAAAACTGACCCCCCCAACTGACCCATCCCCCCAAACTGACCCCCTCACCCCCAAACTGATCCTTTCACCCCCAAACTGACCCCCCTCACCACCAAACTGACCCACCCCCACAAACTGACCCCTCACCCACAAACTGACCAATTACCCCAAACTGACCCATTACCCCAAAATGACCCACGTACCCCAAACTGACCCCTCACCTCAAACTGATACCACTCCCAAAATGAACCCTCGCCCCCAAACTGACCCATCACCCCAAACTGATCCATCACTCCCAACTGACTCCTCATCTCAAACTGACCCCTCACCCAAAATTGACCCCTCACCACAAACTGACCCCTCACCCCCAAACTGATCCATCACCCTCAAACTGACACTTCACCCCCAAACTGACCCATCCCCCATAAACTGACCCTTCATCCCCAAACTGACCCCTCACCCCAAAACTGACTCCTCACCCCCAAACTGACCCATCACTCCCAAACGGACCCATCCCACCCAAACTGACCCATCCCCCAAAACTGACCCATCCCCCCCAAACTGACCCACCCAATCCAAACTGACCCACGCACCCCAAACTGACCCATCTCCCCGAAACTGACCAATCTCCCCAAACTGATCTCCCTACCCCGAAACTGTCCCATCCTCCCCAAACTGACCCACGCACCCCAAACTCACCCATCCCCCCAAACTGATCCCCTCACTCCCAAACTGACCCATCCCCCCAAACTGACCCATCACCCCCAAACTGACCCATCACCCCCAAACTGACCCCCTCACCCCCAAAATGACCCATTCACCCCCAAACTGACCCACCCCCCCAAACTGACCCCTCACCCCAAACTGACCTATAACCCCCAAACTGACCCATCACCCAAACTGACCCCTCACCCCCAAACTGACCCCTCACCCCCAAACTGACGCCACTCCGAAAATGACCCCTCACTCCAAACTGATCCCACACCACAAACTGACGCCTCAACCCCAAACTGACCCCTCACCCCAAACTGACCCATTACCCCAAACGAACCCCTCACCCCTAACTGCCCCTTCACCCCCAAACTGCCCCCTCACCCCAAACTGACCCCTCACCCCAAACTGACACCACTCTCAAAATGACCCCTCACTCCAAACTGATCCCACAACCCGAACTGACCCCTCACCCCAATCTGACCCATCACCCCAAACTGACCCCTCACCCCAAACTGACCCCTCACCCCCAAACTGCCCCATCACCCCCAAATTGACCCCTCACCTCAAACTGACCTCTCACCCCAAACTGACCCCACACCCAAAATGACCCCACACACCAAACTGATCCCACACCCCGAACTGACCCATCACCGCATTCTGACCCCTCACCCATCAAACTGACACCTCCCCCATCAAATTGACACCTCACCCATCAAACTGACCCCTAACCCCAAACTGACCCATCACCCCAAACTGACCCCTCACCCCCAAACTGACCATTCACCCCAAACTGACCCATCACCCGCAAACTGACCTCTTACCCCCAAACTGATCCCTCACCCCCAAACTGACCCATCACTCCCAAACTGACCCACCCCACGCAAACAGACCCATCCCCCAATACTGACCCATCATCCCCAAACTGACCCATCCACCCCAAACTGACCCACCCAACCCAAACTGATCAATCCCCCCAAACTGACCCATCCCCCGAAACTGACCAATCCCCCCAAACTGATCTCTCTACCCCGAAACTGACCCATCCTCCCCAAACTGACCCACGCACCCTAAACTCACCCATCCCCCCCGAACTGACCAATCTCCCCAAACTGATCCCCTCACCCCCAAACGGACCCATCCCCCCCAAACTGACCCCCCCAAACTGACCCATCACCCCCAAACTGACCCCCTCACCCCCAAAATGACCCCCTCACCCCCAAACTGACCCCCCCCCAAACTGACCCCTCACCCCCAAACTAACGCTTCGCCCCAAACTGACCCATCTCCCCAAACTGACCCCTCACTCCAAACTGACTCCTCATCTCAAACTGACCCCTCACCCAAAATTGACCCCTCACCCTCAAACTGACACTTCACTCCCAAACTGACCCATCCCCCACAAACTGACCCTTCACCCCCAAACTGACCCAGCCCCCACAAACTGACCCCTCACCCCCAAACTAACCCTTCGCCCCAAACTGACCCATCACCCCAAACTGACCCATCACCACCAAACTGAGCCCTCACCCCAAACTGACCCCTCGCCCCCAAACTGACCCCTCACTCCCAAACTGACCCCACTCCCAAAATGAACTCTCACTCCAAACTGATCCCACACACCGAAGTGACACCCTCACCCCAAACTGACCCATCACCCCAATCTGACCCCTCACCCATCAAACTGACACCTCCCCCATCAAATTGACACCTCACCCATCAAACTGACCCCTAACCCCAAACTGACCCCTAACCCCAAACAGATCCCTCACCCCCAAACTGACCCTTCACCTCCAAACTGACCATTCACCCCAAACTGACCCATCACCCTCAAACTGACCCATTACCCCCAAACTGATCCCTCACCCCCAAACTGACCCATCACTCCCAAAATGAACCCTCGCCCCCAAACTGACCTTCCACCCCAAACTGACCCTCCACCCCAAACTGACACCTCATCCCCAAACTGACCCTTCAGCCCCAAACTGACCCATCACTCCCAAAGGACCCATCCCACCCAAACAGACCCATCCCCCAAAACTGACCCATCACACCCAAACTGACCCATCCACTCCAAACTGACCCACATACCCCAAACTGACCCATCCCCGCGAAACTGACCCATCACGCCCAAACTGACCCATCCACCCCAAACTGACCCATGTACCCCAAACTGACCCACCCCCCGAAACTGACCCATCCCCCCCAAACTGACCAACGCACCCCAAACTGACCCATCCCCCCGAAACTGACCAATCCCCCCGAAACTGGTCCACTCAATCCAAACTGACCCATCCCCCCCAAACTGAGCCACGCACCCCAAACTGACCCATTCCCCCAAACTGACCAATCCCCCAAACTGATCCCATCACCCCCAAACTGACCCCCCCAAACTGACCCACCCCCCCAACCAGACACCCCCCCCAAACTGACCCCTCACCCCCAAACTGACCCATCACTCCCAAACGGACCCATCCCACCCAAACAGACCCATTCCCCAAAACTGACCCATCACCCCCAAACTGACCCATCCACCCCAAACTGACCCACCCACCCCAAACTGACCCATCCCCCGAAACTGACCAATCCCCCCAAACTGATCCCCTCACCCCCAAACTGACCCATCCCCTCCAAACTGACCACCCCAAACTGATCCCCTCACCCCCAAACTGACCCATTACCCCAATATGACACTTCACCCCCAAACTGACCCCTCACCACAAACTGACCCCTCACCCAAAATGAACCCTCGCCCCCAAACTGACCCAACCCCACAAACTGACCCCTCACCCACAAACTGACCAATTACCCCAAACTGACCCATTACCCCAAAATGACCCACGTACCACAAACTGACCCCTCACCCCAAACTGATACCACTCCCAAAATGAACCCTCGCCCCCAAACTGACCCCTCACCCCGAAACTGACCCATTACTCCCAAACGGTCCCAAACGGACCCATCCCACCCAAACAGACCCAGCCCCCACAAACTGACCCCTCACCCCCAAACTAACCCTTCGCCCCAAACTGACCCATCACCCCAAACTGACCCATCACCCCAAACTGACCCATCACCACCAAACTGAGCCCTCACCCCAAACTGACCCCTCGCCCCCAAACTGACCCCTCGCCTCCAAACTGACTCCTCATCTCAAACTGACCCCTCACCCTCAAACTGACACTTCACCCCCAAACTGACCCATCCCCCACAAACTGACCCTTCATCCCCAAACTGACCCCTCACCCCCAAACTGACCCCTCACCCCCAAACTGACCCATCACTCCCAAACTGACCCACCCAATTCAAACTGACCCACGCACCCCAAACTGACCCATCCCCCCGAAACTGATCAATCCCCCCAAACTGATCTCCCTACCCCGAAACTGACCCATCCTCCCCAAACTGACCCACGCAACCCAAACTCACCCATCCCCCCCAAACTGACCCATCCCCCCCCAAACTGACCCCCCAAACTGACCCATCACCCCCTAAACTGACCCCCTCACCCCCAAAATGACCCATTCACCCCCAAACTGACCCCCTCACCCCAAACTGACCCACCCCCCCCAAACTGACCCCTCACCCCAAACTGACCCATCACCCCCAAACTGACCCCTCACCCCAAACTGACCCATCACCCCCAAACTGACCCCTCACCCCCAAACTGACCCTTCGCCCCAAACTGACCCATCACCCCAAACTGACCCATCACCTCAAACTGACCCCTCGCCCCCAAACGGACCCCTGACCCCAAACTGACACCACTCCCAAAATGACCCCTCACTCCAAACTGATCCCACACCCCAAACTGACCCCTCACCCCGGTCTGACCCCTCACCCCAAACTGACCCCTCACCACAAACTGACCCCTCACCCCCAAATTGAACCTTCAACCCAAACTGACCCCTCACCCCAAACTGACCCCACTACCAAAATGACCTCTCACTCCAAACTGATCCCACACACCGAAGTGACACCCTCACCCCAAACTGACCCATCACCCCAATCTGACCCCTCACCCATCAAACTGACACCTCCCCCATCAAATTGACACCTCACCCATCAAACTGACCCCTAACCCCAAACAGACCCCTCACCCCCAAACTGACCCTTCACCTCCAAACTGACCATTCACCCCAAACTGACCCATCACCCTCAAACTGACCCATTACCCCCAAACTGATCCCTCACCCCCAAACTGACCCATCACTCCCAAAATGAACCCTCGCCCCCAAACTGACCTTCCACCCCAAACTGACCCTCCACCCCAAACTGACCCCTCATCCCCAAACTGACCCTTCAGCCCCAAACTGACCCATCACTCCCAAACGGACCCATCCCACCCAAACAGACCCATCCCCCAAAACTGACCCATCACACCCAAACTGACCCATCCACTCCAAACTGACCCACATACCCCAAACTGACCCATCCCCGCAAAACTGACCCATCACGCCCAAACTGACCCATCCACCCCAAACTGACCCATGTACCCCAAACTGACCCACCCCCCGAAACTGACCCATCCCCCCCAAACTGACCAACGCACCCCAAACTGACCCATCCCCCCGAAACTGACCAATCCCCCCGAAACTGGTCCACTCAATCCAAACTGACCCATCCCCCCCAAACTGAGCCACGCACCCCAAACTGACCCATTCCCCCAAACTGACCAATCCCCCCAAACTGATCCCATCACCCCCAAACTGACCCCCCCAAACTGACCCACCCCCCCAACCAGACACCCCCCCCAAACTGACCCCTCACCCCCAAACTGACCCATCACTCCCAAACGGACCCATCCCACCCAAACAGACCCATTCCCCAAAACTGACCCATCACCCCCAAACTGACCCATCCCCCGAAACTGACCAATCCCCCCAAACTGATCCCCTCACCCCCAAACTGACCCATCCCCTCCAAACTGACCACCCCAAACTGACCCCCTCACCCCCAAACTGACCCATTACCCCAATATGACACTTCACCCCCAAACTGACCCCTCACCACAAACTGACCCCTCACCCAAAATGAACCCTCGCCCCCAAACTGACCCACCCCCACAAACTGACCCCTCACCCACAAACTGACCAATTACCCCAAACTGACCCATTACCCCAAAATGACCCACGTACCACAAACTGACCCCTCACCCCAAACTGATACCACTCCCAAAATGAACCCTCGCCCCCAAACTGACCCCTCACCCCCAAACTGACCCCTCACCCCGAAACTGACCCATTACTCCCAAACGGTCCCAAACGGACCCATCCCACCCAAACAGACCCATCCCCCAAAACTGACCCATCACCCCCAAACTGACCCACCCACCCCAAACTGACCCATCCCCCGAAACTGACCAATCCCCCCAAACTGATCCCCTTACTCCCAAACTGACCCATTTCCCCCAAACTGACCCATCCCCCCCAAACTGAACAATCCCCCCAAACTGATCCACTCACCCCCAAACTGACCCATCCCCCCAAACTGACCCCCCCCAAAAGACCCATCCCCCCAAACTGACCCCCTCACCCCCAAACTGATCCTTTCACCCCCAAACTGACCCCCCTCACCCCCAAACTGACCCACCCCCACAAACTGACCCCTCACCCACAAACTGACCAATTACCCCAAACTGACCCATTACCCCAAAATGACCCACGTACCCCAAACTGACCCCTCACCTCAAACTGATACCACTCCCAAAATGAACCCTCGCCCCCAAACTGACCCATCACCCCAAACTGATCCATCACTCCCAACTGACTCCTCATCTCAAACTGACCCCTCACCCAAAATTGACCCCTCACCACAAACTGACCCCTCACCCCCAAACTGATCCATCACCCTCAAACTGACACTTCACCCCCAAACTGACCCATCCCCCATAAACTGACCCTTCATCCCCAAACTGACCCCTCACCCCAAAACTGACTCCTCACCCCCAAACTGACCCATCACTCCCAAACGGACCCATCCCACCCAAACTGACCCATCCCCCAAAACTGACCCATCCCCCCCAAACTGACCCACCCAATCCAAACTGACCCACGCACCCCAAACTGACCCATCTCCCCGAAACTGACCAATCTCCCCAAACTGATCTCCCTACCCCGAAACTGTCCCATCCTCCCCAAACTGACCCACGCACCCCAAACTCACCCATCCCCCCAAACTGATCCCCTCACTCCCAAACTGACCCATCCCCCCAAACTGACCCATCACCCCCAAACTGACCCATCACCCCCAAACTGACCCATAACCCCCAAAATGACCCATTCACCCCCAAACTGACCCACCCCCCCAAACTGACCCCTCACCCCAAACTGACCCATAACCCCCAAACTGACCCATCACCCAAACTGACCCCTCACCCCCAAACTGACCCCTCACCCCCAAACTGACGCCACTCCGAAAATGACCCCTCACTCCAAACTGATCCCACACCACAAACTGACGCCTCAACCCCAAACTGACCCCTCACCCCAAACTGACCCATTACCCCAAACGAACCCCTCACCCCTAACTGCCCCTTCACCCCCAAACTGCCCCCTCACCCCAAACTGACCCCTCACCCCAAACTGACACCACTCTCAAAATGACCCCTCACTCCAAACTGATCCCACAACCCGAACTGACCCCTCACCCCAATCTGACCCATCACCCCAAACTGACCCCTCACCCCAAACTGACCCCTCACCCCCAAACTGCCCCCTCACCCCCAAATTGACCCCTCACCTCAAACTGACCTCTCACCCCAAACTGACCCCACACCCAAAATGACCCCACACACCAAACTGATCCCACACCCCGAACTGACCCATCACCGCATTCTGACCCCTCACCCATCAAACTGACACCTCCCCCATCAAATTGACACCTCACCCATCAAACTGACCCCTAACCCCAAACTGACCCATCACCCCAAACTGACCCCTCACCCCCAAACTGACCATTCACCCCAAACTGACCCATCACCCGCAAACTGACCTCTTACCCCCAAACTGATCCCTCACCCCCAAACTGACCCATCACTCCCAAACTGACCCACCCCACGCAAACAGACCCATCCCCCAATACTGACCCATCATCCCCAAACTGACCCATCCACCCCAAACTGACCCACCCAACCCAAACTGATCAATCCCCCCAAACTGACCCATCCCCCGAAACTGACCAATCCCCCCAAACTGATCTCTCTACCCCGAAACTGACCCATCCTCCCCAAACTGACCCACGCACCCTAAACTCACCCATCCCCCCCGAACTGACCAATCTCCCCAAACTGATCCCCTCACCCCCAAACGGACCCATCCCCCCCAAACTGACCCCCCCAAACTGACCCATCACCCCCAAACTGACCCCCTCACCCCCAAAATGACCCCCTCACCCCCAAACTGACCCCCCCCCCCAAACTGACCCCTCACCCCCAAACTAACCCTTCGCCCCAAACTGACCCATCTCCCCAAACTGACCCCTCACTCCAAACTGACTCCTCATCTCAAACTGACCCCTCACCCAAAATTGACCCCTCACCCTCAAACTGACACTTCACTCCCAAACTGACCCATCCCCCACAAACTGACCCTTCACCCCCAAACTGACCCAGCCCCCACAAACTGACCCCTCACCCCCAAACTAACCCTTCGCCCCAAACTGACCCATCACCCCAAACTGACCCATCACCACCAAACTGAGCCCTCACCCCAAACTGACCCCTCGCCCCCAAACTGACCCCTCACCCCAAACTGACCCCACTCCCAAAATGACCTCTCACTCCAAACTGATCCCACACACCGAAGTGACACCCTCACCCCAAACTGACCCATCACCCCAATCTGACCCCTCACCCATCAAACTGACACCTCCCCCATCAAATTGACACCTCACCCATCAAACTGACCCCTAACCCCAAACTGACCCCTAACCCCAAACAGATCCCTCACCCCCAAACTGACCCTTCACCTCCAAACTGACCATTCACCCCAAACTGACCCCTCACCCCCAAACTGACCCTTCACCCCCAAACTGACCCAGCCCCCACAAACTGACCCCTCACCCCCAAACTAACCCGTCGCCCCAAACTGACCCATCACCCCAAACTGACCCATCACCACCAAACTGAGCCCTCACCCCAAACTGACCCCTCGCCCCCAAACTGACCCCTCGCCTCCAAACTGACTCCTCATCTCAAACTGACCCCTCACCCAAAATTGACCCCTCACCCTCAAACTGACACTTCACCCCCAAACTGACCCATCCCCCACAAACTGACCCTTCATCCCCAAACTGACCCCTCATCCCCAAACTGACCCCTCACCCCCAAACTGACCCATCACTCCCAAACTGACCCACCCAATTCAAACTGACCCACGCACCCCAAACTGACCCATCCCCCCGAAACTGATCAATCCCCCCAAACTGATCTCCCTACCCCGAAACTGACCCATCCTCCCCAAACTGACCCACGCACCCCAAACTCACCCATCCCCCCCAAACTGACCCATCCCCCCCCAAACTGACCCCCCAAACTGACCCATCACCCCTTAAACTGACCCACTCACCCCCAAAATGACCCATTCACCCCCAAACTGACCCCTCACCCCAAACAGACCCATCACCCCCAAACTGACCCCTCACCCCCAAACTAACCCTTCGCCCCAAACTGACCCATCACCCCAAACTGACCCATCACCCCAAACTGACCCCTCGCCCCCAAACTGACCCCTCGCCCCCAAACTGACCCCTCGCCCCCAAACTGACCCCTGACCCCAAACTGACACCACTCCCAAAATGACCCCTCACTCCAAACTGATCCCACACCCCAAACTGACCCCTCACCCCGGTCTGACCCCTCACCCCAAACTGACCCCTCACCACAAACTGACCCCTCACCCCCAAATTGAACCTTCAACCCAAACTGACCCCTCACCCCAAACTGACCCCACTCCCAAAATGACCTCTCACTCCAAACTGATCCCACACACCGAAGTGACACCCTCACCCCAAACTGACCCATCACCCCAATCTGACCCCTCACCCATCAAACTGATACCTCCCCCATCAAATTGACACCTCACCCATCAAACTGACCCCTAACCCCAAACTGACCCCTAACCCCAAACAGACCCCTCACCCCCAAACTGACCCTTCACCTCCAAACTGACCATTCACCCCAAACTGACCCATCACCCTCAAACTGACCCATTACCCCCAAACTGATCCCTCACCCCCAAACTGACCCATCACTCCCAAAATGAACCCTCGCCCCCAAACTGACCTTCCACCCCAAACTGACCCTCCACCCCAAACTGACCCCTCATCCCCAAACTGACCCTTCACCCCCAAACTGACCCATCACTCCCAAACTGACCCATCCCCCGAAACTGACCAATCCTCCCAAACTGATCCCCTTACTCCCAAACTGACTCATCCCCCCCAAACTGAGCCACGCACCCCAAACTGACCCATTCCCCCAAACTGACCAATCCCCCCAAACTGATCCCATCACCCCCAAACTGACCCCCCCCAAACTGACCCACCCCCCAAACCAGACACCCCCCAAACTGACCCCTCACCCCCAAACTGACCCATCACTCCCAAACGGACCCATCCCACCCAAACAGACCCATTCCCCAAAACTGACCCATCACCCCCAAACTGACCCATCCACCCCAAACTGACCCACCCACCCCAAACTGACCCATCCCCCGAAACTGACCAATCCCCCCAAACTGATCCCCTCACCCCCAAACTGACCCATCCCCTCCAAACTGACCACCCCAAACTGACCCCCTCACCCCCAAACTGACCCATTAACCCAAACTGACCCATTACCCCAATATGACACTTCACCCCCAAACTGACCCCTCACCACAAACTGACCCCTCACCCAAAATGAACCCTCGCCCCCAAACTGACCCCTCACCCCGAAACTGACCCATTACTCCCAAACGGTCCCAAACGGACCCATCCCACCCAAACAGACCCATCCCCCAAAACTGACCCATCACCCCCAAACTGACCCACCCACCCCAAACTGACCCATCCCCCCCAAACTGAACAATCCCCCCAAACTGATCCACTCACCCCCAAACTGACCCATCCCCCCAAACTGACCCCTCCCAAAACTGACCCCCCCCAACTGACCCATCCCCCCAAACTGACCCCCTCACCCCCAAACTGATCCTTTCACCCCCAAACTGACCCCCCTCACCCCCAAATTGACCCACCCCCACAAACTGACCCCTCACCCACAAACTGACCAATTACCCCAAACTGACCCATTACCCCAAAATGACCCACGTACCCCAAACTGACCCCTCACCCCAAACTGACACCACTCCCAAAATGAACCCTCGCCCCCAAACTGACCCTCCACCCCAAACTAACCCTTCGCCCCAAACTGACCCATCACCCCAAACTGACACATCACTCCAAACTGACTCCTCATCTCAAACTGACCCCTCACCCAAAATTGACCCCTCACCACAAACTGACCCCTCACCCCCAAACTGATCCATCACCCTCAAACTGACACTTCACCCCCAAACTGACCCATCCCCCATAAACTGACCCTTCATCCCCAAACTGACCCCTCACCCCAAAACTGACTCCTCACCCCCAAACTGACCCATCACTCCCAAACGGACCCAGCCCACCCAAACTGACCCATTCCCCAAAACTGACCCATCCCCCCCAAACTGACCCACCCAATCCAAACTGACCCACGCACCCCAAACTGACCCATCTCCCCGAAACTGACCAATCTCCCCAAACTGATCTCCCTACCCCGAAACTGTCCCATCCTCCCCAAACTGACCCACGCACCCCAAACTCACCCATCCCCCCCAAACTGATCCCCTCACTCCCAAACTGACCCATCCCCCCAAACTGACCCATCCCCCCCAAACTGACCCATCACCCCCAAACTGACCCCCTCACCCACAAAATGACCCATTCACCCCCAAACTGACCCACCCCCCCAAACTGACCCCTCACCCCAAACTGACCCATCCACCCCAAACTGACCCACCCACCCCGAAACTGAACCATCCCCACCAAACTGACCCACGCACCCCAAACTGACCCAACCCCCAAACTGACCAATCCCCCCAAACTGATCCCCTCATCCCCAAACTGACCGCTCCCAAACTGACCCACCCCCCCAAACTGACCCATCCCCCCAAACTGACCCCTCACCCCCAAACTGACCCATCACTCCCAAACGGACCCATCCCTCCCAAACGGACCCATTCCCTAAAACTGACCCATCACCCCCAAACTGACCCATCCACCCAAAACTGACCCACCCACCCCAAACTGACCCATCCCCCGAAACTGACCAATCCCCCCAAACTGACCCCCTCACCCCCAAACTGACCCATTACCCCAAACTGACCCATTACCCCAATATGACACGTTACCCCCAAACTGACCCCTCACCACAAACTGACCCTTCACCACAAACTGACCCCACTCCCAAAATGAACCCTCACCCCCAAACTGACCCCTCACCCCCAAACTGACCCATCACTCCCAAACTGACCCATCCTCCCCAAAACTGACCCATCCACCCCAAACTGACCCATCCCCCGAAACTGACCAATCCCCTCAAACTGATCCCCTTACGCCCAAACTGACCCATCCCCCCAAACTGACCCATCACCCCCAAACTGACCCCCTCACACCCAAACTGACCCCTCACCCCCACTGACACCACTCCCAAAATGACCCCTCACTCCAAACTGATCCCACACCCTGAACTGACCCCTCACCACAAACTGCCCCCTCACCACAAACTGACGCCTCAACCCCAAACTGACCCCTCACCCCAATCTGACCCCTCACCACAAACTGACCCCTCACCCCCAAACTGCCCCCCTCGCCCCCAAACTGACCCCTCACCCCAAACTGACCCCACTCCCAAAATGACCCCAAACTCCAAACTGATGCCACACACCGAAGTGACACCCTCACCCCCCAACTGACCCATCACCCCAATCTGACCCCTCACCCATCAAACTGACACCTCCCCCATCAAATTGACACCTCACCCATCAAACTGACCCCTAACCCCAAACTGACCCATCACCCCAAACAGACCCCTCACCCCCAAACTGACCCTTCACCTCCAAACTGACCATTCACCCCAAACTGACCCATCACCCTCAAACTGACCCCACACCCCCAAACTGATCCATCACTCCCAAAATGAACCCTCGCCCCCAAACTGACCTACCACCCTAAACTGACCCTCCACCCCAAACTGATCCCTCATCCCCAAACTGACCCTTCACCCCCAAACTGACCCATCACTCCCAAACGGACCCATCCAAACAGACCCATCCCCCAAAACTGACCAATCACCCCCAAACTGACCCATCCACCCCGAAACTGACCCATCCCCCCCAAACTGACCCACACACCCAAACTGACCCATCCCCCAAACTGACCAATCCCCCCAAACTGATCCCCTCACCACCAAACTGATCCCCCCCAAACTGACCCATCCCCCCAAACTGACCCCCTAACCCCCAAACAGACCCACCCCCCAAACTGACCCGTCACCCCCAAACTGACCCATCACTCCCAAACGAACCCATTCCACCCAAACAGACCCATTCCCCCAAACTGACCCATCACCCCCAAACTGACCCATCCACCCCAAACTGACCCACCCCCCCGAAACTGACCCATCCCCCCCAAACTGACCCACGCACCCAAACTGACCCATCCCCCCAAACTGACCAATCCCCCCAAACTGATCACCTCACCACCAAACTGATCCCCCCCAAACTGACCCATCCCCCCAAACTGACCCCCTAACCCCCAAATAGACCCACCCCCCCAAACTGACCCGTCACCCCCAAACTGACCCATCACTCCCAAACGGACCCATCCCACCCAAACAGACCCATTCCCCAAAACTGACCCATCACCCCCAAACTGACCCATCACCCCCAAACTGACCCACCCACCCCAAACTGACCCATCCCCCGAAACTGACCAATCCCCCCAAACTGACCCCCTCACCCCCAAACTGACCCATTACCCCAAACTGACCCATTACCCCAATATGACACGTTACCCCCAAACTGACCCCTCACCACAAACTGACCCCTCACCACAAACTGACCCAACTCCCAAAATGAACCCTCGCCCCCAAACTGACCCTCCTCCCCAAACTGACCCCTCACCCCCAAACTGACCCCTCACCCCCGAACTGACCCATCACTCCCAAACTGACCCATCCCCCCCAAAACTGACCCATCCACCCCAAACTGACCCATCCCCCGAAACTGACCAATCCTCCCAAACTGATCCCCTTACTCCCAAACTGACCCATTCCCCCCAAACTGACCCATCCCCCCCAAACTGAACAATCCCCCCCAAACTGACCCTTTCACCCCCAAACTGACCCCCTCACCCCCAAACTGACCCACCCCCGCAAACTGACCCCTCACCCCAAACTGACCAATTACCCCAAACTGACCCATTACCCCAAAATGACACCACCCCAATATGACAATACACCCCCAAACTGACCCCTCACCACAAACTGACCCCTCACCCCAAACTGACCCCACTCCCAAAATGAACCCTCGCCCCCAAACTGACCTTTCACCCCAAACTGACCCATCACCTCCAAACTGACCATTCACCCCAAACTGACCCTGCACCCTCAAACTGGCCCATCACCCCCAAACTGACCAACCCCCCAAATTGACCCCCTCAGCCCAAACTGACCCCCTCACCCCAAACTGATCCCCTCACCCCAAACTGATCCACTCCCCAAACTGACACCTCACCCCCAAACTGACCCCTCACCCCAAAATGACACTTCACCCCAAAATGACACTTCACCCCCAAAATGACCCCTCACCACAAACTGACCCCTCACCACAAACTGACCCCATTCCCAAAATGAACCCTCACTCCAAACTGATCCCACACCCTGAACTGACCCCTCACCCCGATTTGACCCCTCACCCCAAACTGACGCCTCAATCCCAAACTGCCACCCTCACCCCCAAACTGCCACCCTCACCCCCAAACTGACCCATCACCCCCAAACTGACCCATCACCCCGATCTGACCCCTCACCCCAAACTGACCCTTCACCCCCAAACTGCCTCCCTCACACCCAAACTGACCCATCACCCCAAACTGACCCCTCACCCAAAATGACCCCTCACTCCAAACTGATCCTACACTCCGAACTTACCCCTCACCCCGATCTGAACCCTCACTCCAAACTGACCCTTCACCCCCAAACTGACCCCCTCACCCACAAACTGACCACTCACCCATCAAACTGACACCTCATCCATCAAACTGACCCCTCACCCCAAACTGACCCATTACCACAAACAGACCCCTCACCCCAAACTGACCCATCGCCCCAAACTGACCCCACTCCCAAAATGACCCCTCACTCCAAACTGATCCCACACCCCAAACTGACCCACGCACCCTCAAACTGGCCCATCACCCCCAAACTGACAACCCCCCCAAACTGACCACCCCAAACTGACCCCCTCACCCCCAAACTGACCCATTACCCCAAACTGACCCATTACCCCAATATGACACTTCACCCCCAAACTGACCCCTCACCACAAACTGACCCCTCACCACAAACTGACCCCACTCCCAAAATGAACCCTCGCCCCCAAACTGACCCTCCACCCCAAACTGACCCCTCACCCCCAAACTGACCCCTCACCCCGAAACTGACCCATTACTCCCAAACGGACCCATCCCACCCAAACAGACCCATCCCCCAAAACTGACCCATCACCCCCAAACTGACCCACCCACCCCAAACTGGCCCCCACACCCCAAACTGACCCATCCCCCGAAACTGACCAATCCCCCCAAACTGATCCCCTTACTCCCAAACTGACCCATTTCCCCCAAACTGACCCATCCCCCCAAACTGAACAATCCCCCCAAACTGATCCACTCACCCCCAAACTGACCCATCCCCCCAAACTGACCCCCCCAAAACTGACCCCCCCAATTGACCCATCCCCCCAAACTGACCCCCTCACCCCCAAACTGATCCTTTCACCCCCAAACTGACCCCCTCACCCCCAAACTGACCCACCCCCACAAACTGACTCCTCACCCCCAAACTGACCAATCACCCCAAACTGACCCATTACCCCAAAATGACACTTCACCCCAATATGACACTACACCCCCAAACTGACCCCTCACCACAAACTGACCCCTCACCCCAAACTGACCCCACTCCCAAAATGAACCCTCGCCCCCAAACTGACCCTCCACCCCAAACTAACCCTTCGCCCCAAACTGACCCATCACCCCAAACTGACCCCTCACCCCCAAACTGATCCATCACCCTCAAACTGACACTTCACCCCCAAACTGACCCATCACTCCCAAACGGACCCATCCCACCCAAACTGACCCATCCCCCAAAACTGACCCATCCCCCCCAAACTGACCCACCCAATCCAAACTGACCCACGCACCCCAAACTGACCCATCTCCCCGAAACTGACCCATCTCCCCGAAACTGACCAATCTCCCCAAACTGACCTCCCTACCCCGAAACTGACCCATCCTCCCCAAACTGATCCACGCACCCCAAACTCACCCATCCCCCCCAAACTGACCAATCTCCCCAAACTGATCCCCTCACTCCCAAACTGACCCATCCCCCCAAACTGACCCATCACCCCCAAACTGACCCATCACCCCCAAAATGACCCATTCACCCCCAAACTGACCCCTCACCCCAAACTGACCCATCACCCCCAAACTGACCCCTCACCCCCAAACTGACCCCTCACCCCCAAACTGACAACACTCCCAAAATGACCCCTCACTCCAAACTGATCCCACACCCCGAACTGACCCCTCACCACAAACTGACGCCTCAACCCCAAACTGACCCCTCACCCCAATCTGACCCCTCACCACAAACTGACCCCTCACCCCCAAACTGACCCCACTCCCAAATTGACCCCTCACTCCAAACTGATCCCACACACCGAAGTGACACCCTCACCCCCCAACTGACCCATCACCCCAATCTGACCCCTCACCCATCAAACTGACACCTCCCCCATCAAATTGACACCTCACCCATCAAACTGACCCCTAACCCCAAACTGACCCATCACCCCAAACAGACCCCTCACCCCCAAACTGACCCTTCACCTCCAAACTGACCCTTCACCTCCAAACTGACCCATCACCCTCAAACTGACCCATCACCCCCAAACTGATCCCTCACCTCCAAACTGACCCATCACTCCCAAAATGAACCCTCGTCCCCAAACTGACCTTCCACCCTAAACTGACCCTCCACCCCAAACTGACCCCTCATCCCCAAACTGACCCTTCACCCCCAAACTGACCCATCACTCCCAAACGGACCCATCCAAACAGACCCATCCCACAAAACTGACCAATCACCCCCAAACTGACCCATCACCCCCAAACTGACCCATCCAACCCGAAACTGACCCATCCACCCCGAAACTGACCCATCCCCCCCAAACTGACCCACGCACCCCAAACTGACCCATCCCCCCTAACCCCCAAACAGACCCACCCCCCCCAAACTGACCCATCACCCCCAAACTGACCCATCACTCCCAAACGGACCCATCCCACCCAAACAGACCCATTCCCCAAAACTGACCCACCCACCCCAAACTGACCCATCCCCCGAAACTGACCAATCCCCCCAAACTAACCCCCTCACCCCCAAACTGACCCATTACCCCAAACTGACCCATTACCCCAATATGACACTTTACCCCCAAACTGACCCCTCACCACAAACTGACCCCTCACCACAAACTGACCCCACTCCCAAAATGAACCCTCGCCCCCAAACTGACCCTCCTCCCCAAACTGACCACTCACCCCCAAACTGACCCATCACTCCCAAACTGACACATCCCCCCCAAAACTGACCCATCCACCCCAAACTGACCCATCCCCCCAAACTGATCCCCTTACTCCCAAACTGACCCATTCCCCCCAAAGTGACCCATCCCCCCCAAACTGAACAATCCCCCCAAACTGACCCTTTCACCCCCAAACTGACCCCCTCACCCCCAAACTGACCCACCCCCGCAAACTGACCCCTCACCCCCAAACTGACCAATTACCCCAAACTGACCCATTACCCCAAAATGACACTTCACCCCAATATGACAATACACCCCCAAACTGACCCCTCACCACAAACTGACCCCTCACCCCAAACTGACCCCACTCCCAAAATGAACCCTCGCCCCCAAACTGACCTTTCACCCCAAACTGACCCATCACCTCCAAACTGACCATTCACCCCAAACTGAACCTGCACCCTTAAACTGGCCCATCACCCCCAAACTGACCCCTCACCACAAACTGACCCCTCACCACAAACTGACCCCACTCCCAAAATGAACCCTCACTCCAAACTGATTCCACACCCCGAACTGACCCCTCACCCCGATCTGACCCTTCGCCTCCAAACTGATCCTCCACCCAAACTGACCTTTCACCCCCAAACTGACCCATCACCTCCAATCTGACCATTCACCCTAAACTGATCCTTCACCCCCATACTGCCCCATCACCCCCAAACTGACCCATCACCCCCAAACTGACGCATCACCCCCAAACTGACCCTTCACCCCCAAACTGACCCCTCACCCCAAACTGACTCCTCACCCCAAACTGACCCCACTCCCGAAATGACCCCTCACTCCAAACTGATCCCACACCCCGAACTGACCCCACACCCCAATCTGACCCCTCACCCAAAATTGACCCCTCACCCCCAAACTGACCCCTCACACATCAAACTGACCCCTCACCCATCAAACTGACCCCTCACCCCAAACTTACCATTTACCCCAAACGAACCCCTCACCGCCCCCCTCACTCCCAAACTGACCCATCACCCTCAAACTGACCTCTCACCCCAAACTGACCCCTCACCCCAAACTGACGCCATTCCGAAAATGACCCCTCACTCCAAACTGATCCCACAACCTGAACTGACCCCTCAAACCGATCTGACCCCCTCACCCCAAACTGACGCCTCAACCCCAAACTGCCACCCTCACCCCCAAACTGCCACCCTCACCCCCAAACTGGCCCATCACCCCCAAACTGACCCCTCACCACGATCTGACCCCTCACCCCAAACTGACCCTTCACCCCCAAACTGCCTCCCTCACACCCAAACTGACCCATCACCCCAAACTGACCCCTCACCCAAAATGACCCCTCACTCCAAACTGATCCCACACCCCGAACTTACCCCTCACCCCGATCTGAACTCTCACTCCAAACTGACCCTTCACCCCCAAACTGACCCCCTCACCCACAACCTGACCCCTCACCCATCAAACTGACACCTCATCCATCAAACTGACCCCTCACCCCAAACTGACCCATTACCACAAACAGACCCCTCACCCCAAACTGACCCATCGCCCCAAACTGACCCCACTCCCAAAATGACCCCTCACTCCAAACTGATCCCACACCCCAAACTGACCCCCTCACCCCCAAACAGACCCAGCCCCCCAAACTGACCCATCACCCCGATCTGACCCCTCACCCAAAATGACCCCTCACTCCAAACTGATCCCACACCCCGAACTTACCGCTCACCCCGATCTGAACCCTCACTCCAAACTGACCCTTCACCCCCAAACTGACCCCCTCACCCACAACCTGACCCCTCACCCATCAAACTGACACCTCATCCATCAAACTGACCCCTCACCCCAAACTGACCCATTACCACAAACAGACCCCTCACCCCAAACTGACCCATCGCCCCAAACTGACCCCACTCCCAAAATGACCCCTCACTCCAAACTGATCCCACACCCCAAACTGACCCCCTCACCCCCAAACAGACCCAGCCCCCCAAACTGACCCATCACCCCGATCTGACCCCTCACCCAAAATGACCCCTCACTCCAAACTGATCCCACACCCCGAACTTACCGCTCACCCCGATCTGAACCCTCACTCCAAACTGACCCTTCACCCCCAAACTGACCCCCTCACCCACAACCTGACCCCTCACCCATCAAACTGACACCTCATCCATCAAACTGACCCCTCACCCCAAACTGACCCATTACCACAAACAGACCCCTCACCCCAAACTGACCCATCGCCCCAAACTGACCCCACTCCCAAAATGACCCCTCACTCCAAACTGATCCCACACCCCAAACTGACCCCCTCACCCCCAAACAGACCCAGCCCCCCAAACTGACCCATCACCCCGATCTGACCCCTCAACCCAAACTGACCCTTCACCCCCAAACTGCCTCCCTCACACCCAAACTGACCCATCACCCCAAACTGACCCCTCACCCAAAATGACCCCTCACTCCAAACTGATCCCACAGCCAGAACTTACCCCTCACCCCGATCTGAACCCTCACTCCAAACTGACCCTTCACCCCCAAACTGACCCCCTCACCCACAAACTGACCCCTCACCCATCAAACTGACACCTCATCCATCAAACTGACCCCTCACCCCAAACTGACCCATTACCACAAACAGACCCCTCACCCCAAACTGACCCATCGCCCCAAACTGACCCCACTCCCAAAATGACCCCTCACTCCAAACTGATCCCACACCCCAAACTGACCCACGCACCCCAAAACTGACTGATCCCCCCCCAAACTGACCCCCTCACCCCCAAACTGACCCATGCACCCCAAACTGACCCATTCCCCCAAACTGACCCGTCCCCCCAAACTGATCCCCTCACCCCCAAACTGACCAATCCCCCCAAACTGATCCCCTCACCCCCAAACTGACCCATCCCCCCAAACTGACCCCCCAAACTGACCCACCCCCCCAAACTGACCCATCCCCCCAAACTGACCCCCTCACCCCCAAACAGAACCAGCCCCCCAAACTGACCCATCACTCCCAAACGGACCCATCCCACCCAAACAGACCCATTCCCCAAAACTGACCCATCACCCCCAAACTGACCCATCCACCCCAAACTGACCCACCCACCCCAAACTGACCCATCCCCCGAAACTGACCAATCCCCCCAAACTGATCCCCTCACCCCCAAACTGACCCATTCCCCCCAAACTGACCAATCCCCCCCAAACTGACCCCCTCACCCCCAAACTGACCCATTACCCCAAACTGACCCATCACCCCCAAACTGACCCCTCACCACAAACTGACCCCTCACCACAAACTGACCCCACTCCCAAAATGAACCCTCACCCCCAAACTGACCATCCACCCCAAACTGACCCCTCACCCCCAAACTGACCCCTCACCCCCAAACTGACCCCTCACCCCCAAACTGACCCCTCACCCCCAAACAGACCCATCCCTCAAAACTGACCCATCACCCCCAAACTGACTCATCCACCCCAAACTGACCCATTCCCCCCAAACTGACCCATCCCCCCAAACTGAACAATCCCCCCAAACTGTTCCCTTTCACCCCAAACTGACCCATCACCCCCAAACTGACCCCTCACCCCCAAACTGACCCCTCACCCCCAAACTGACAACACTCCCAAAATGACCCCTTACTCCAAACTGATCCCACACCCCGAACTGACCCCTCACCACAAACTGACGCCTCAACCCCAAACCGGCCCCTCACCCCAATCTGACCCCTCACCACAAACTGACCCCTCATCCCCAAACTGACCCCACTCCCAAATTGACCCCTCACTCCAAACTGATCCCACACACCGAAGTGACACCCTCACCCCCCAACTGACCCATCACCCCAATCTGACCCCTCACCCATCAAACTGACCCCTCACCCATCAAACTGACACCTCATCCATCAAACTGACCCCTCACCCCAAACTGACCCATTACCACAAACAGACCCCTCACCCCAAACTGACCCATCGCCCCAAACTGACCCCACTCCCAAAATGACCCCTCACTCCAAACTGATCCCACACCCCAAACTGACCCCCTCACCCCCAAACAGACCCAGCCCCCTAAACTGACCCATCACCCCGATCTGACCCCTCACCCAAAATGACCCCTCACTCCAAACTGATCCCACACCCCGAACTTACCCCTCACCCCGATCTGAACCCTCACTCCAAACTGACCCTTCACCCCCAAACTGACCCCCTCACCCACAACCTGACCCCTCACCCATCAAACTGACACCTCATCCATCAAACTGACCCCTCACCCCAAACTGACCCATTACCACAAACAGACCCCTCACCCCAAACTGACCCATCGCCCCAAACTGACCCCACTCCCAAAATGACCCCTCACTCCAAACTGATCCCACACCCCAAACTGACCCACGCACCCCAAAACTGACCAATCCCCCCAAACTGACCCATCACCCCGATCTGACCCCTCAACCCAAACTGACCCTTCACCCCCAAACTGCCTCCCTCACACCCAAACTGACCCATCACCCCAAACTGACCCCTCACCCAAAATGACCCCTCACTCCAAACTGATCCCACAGCCAGAACTTACCCCTCACCCCGATCTGAACCCTCACTCCAAACTGACCCTTCACCCCCAAACTGACCCCCTCACCCACAAACTGACCCCTCACCCATCAAACTGACACCTCATCCATCAAACTGACCCCTCACCCCAAACTGACCCATTACCACAAACAGACCCCTCACCCCAAACTGACCCATCGCCCCAAACTGACCCCACTCCCAAAATGACCCCTCACTCCAAACTGATCCCACACCCCAAACTGACCCACGCACCCCAAAACTGACCGATCCCCCCCAAACTGACCCCCTCACCCCCAAACTGACCCATTCCCTCCAAACTGACCCACGCACCCCAAACTGACCCATTCCCCCAAACTGACCCGTCCCCCCAAACTGATCCCCTCACCCCCAAACTGACCAATCCCCCCAAACTGATCCCCTCACCCCCAAACTGACCCATCCCCACAAACTGACCCCCCAAACTGACCCACCCCCCCAAACTGACCCATCCCCCCAAACTGACCCCCTCACCCCCAAACAGAACCAGCCCCCCAAACTGACCCATCACTCCCAAACGGACCCATCCCACCCAAACAGACCCATTCCCCAAAACTGACCCATCACCCCCAAACTGACCCATCCACCCCAAACTGACCCACCCACCCCAAACTGACCCATCCCCCGAAACTGACCAATCCCCCCAAACTGATCCCCTCACCCCCAAACTGACCCATTCCCCCCAAACTGACCAATCCCCCCCAAACTGACCCCCTCACCCCCAAACTGACCCATTACCCCAAACTGACCCATTACCCCAATATGACACTTCACCCCCAAACTGACCCCTCACCACAAACTGACCCCTCACCACAAACTGACCCCACTCCCAAAATGAACCCTCACCCCCAAACTGACCATCCACCCCAAACTGACCCCTCACCCCCAAACTGACCCCTCACCCCCAAACTGACCCCTCACCCCCAAACGGACCCATCACTCCCAAACAGACCCATCCCTCAAAACTGACCCATCACCCCCAAACTGACTCATCCACCCCAAACTGACCCATTCCCCCCAAACTGACCCATCCCCCCAAACTGAACAATCCCCCCAAACTGTTCCCTTTCACCCCAAACTGACCCATCACCCCCAAACTGACCCCTCACCCCCAAACTGACCCCTCACCCCCAAACTGACAACACTCCCAAAATGACCCCTCACTCCAAACTGATCCCACACCCCGAACTGACCCCTCACCACAAACTGACGCCTCAACCCCAAACTGACCCCTCACCCCAATCTGACCCCTCACCACAAACTGACCCCTCATCCCCAAACTGACCCCACTCCCAAATTGACCCCTCACTCCAAACTGATCCCACACACCGAAGTGACACCCTCACCCCCCAACTGACCCATCACCCCAATCTGACCCCTCACCCATCAAACTGACACCTCCCCCATCAAATTGACACCTCACCCATCAAACTGACCCCTAACCCCAAACTGACCCATCACCCCAAACAGACCCCTCACCCCCAAACTGACCCTTCACCTCCAAACTGACCCTTCACCTCCAAACTGACCCATCACCCTCAAACTGACCCATCACCCCCAAACTGATCCCTCACCTCCAAACTGACCCATCACTCCCAAAATGAACCCTCGCCCCCAAACTGACCTTCCACCCTAAACTGACCCTCCACCCCAAACTGACCCCTCATCCCCAAACTGACCCTTCACCCCCAAACTGACCCATCACTCCCAAACGGACCCATCCAAACAGACCCATCCCACAAAACTGACCAATCACCCCCAAACTGACCCATCACCCCCAAACTGACCCATCCACCCCGAAACTGACCCATCCCCCCCAAACTGACCCACGCACCCCAAACTGACCCATCCCCCCTAACCCCCAAACAGACCCACCCCCCCCAAACTGACCCATCACCCCCAAACTGACCCATCACTCCCAAACGGACCCATCCCACCCAAACAGACCCATTCCCCAAAACTGACCCACCCACCCCAAACTGACCCATCCCCCGAAACTGACCAATCCCCCCAAACTAACCCCCTCACCCCCAAACTGACCCATTACCCCAAACTGACCCATTACCCCAATATGACACTTTACCCCCAAACTGACCCCTCACCACAAACTGACCCCTCACCACAAACTGACCCCACTCCCAAAATGAACCCTCGCCCCCAAACTGACCCTCCTCCCCAAACTGACCACTCACCCCCAAACTGACCCATCACTCCCAAACTGACACATCCCCCCCAAAACTGACCCATCCACCCCAAACTGACCCATCCCCCCAAACTGACCAATCCCCCCAAACTGATCCCCTTACTCCCAAACTGACCCATTCCCCCCAAAGTGACCCATCCCCCCCAAACTGAACAATCCCCCCAAACTGACCCTTTCACCCCCAAACTGACCCCCTCACCCCCAAACTGACCCACCCCCGCAAACTGACCCCTCACCCCCAAACTGACCAATTACCCCAAACTGACCCATTACCCCAAAATGACACTTCACCCCAATATGACAATACACCCCCAAACTGACCCCTCACCACAAACTGACCCCTCACCCCAAACTGACCCCACTCCCAAAATGAACCCTCGCCCCCAAACTGACCTTTCACCCCAAACTGACCCATCACCTCCAAACTGACCATTCACCCCAAACTGACCCTGCACCCTCAAACTGGCCCATCACCCCCAAACTGACCCCTCACCACAAACTGACCCCTCACCACAAACTGACCCCACTCCCAAAATGAACCCTCACTCCAAACTGATTCCACACCCCGAACTGACCCCTCACCCCGATCTGACCCTTCGCCTCCAAACTGATCCTCCACCCCAAACTGACCTTTCACCCCCAAACTGACCCATCACCTCCAAACTGACCATTCACCCTAAACTGATCCTTCACCCCCATACTGCCCCATCACCCCCAAACTGACCCATCACCCCCCAACTGACGCATCACCCCCAAACTGACCCATCACCCCCAAACTGACCCCTCACCCCAAACTGACTCCTCACCCCAAACTGACCCCACTCCCGAAATGACCCCTCACTCCAAACTGATCCCACACCCCGAACTGACCCCACACCCCAATCTGACCCCTCACCCAAAATTGACCCCTCACCCCCAAACTGACCCCTCACACATCAAACTGACCCCTCACCCATCAAACTGACCCCTCACCCCAAACTTACCATTTACCCCAAACGAACCCCTCACCGCCCCCCTCACTCCCAAACTGACCCATCACCCTCAAACTGACCTCTCACCCCAAACTGACCCCTCACCCCAAACTGACGCCATTCCGAAAATGACCCCTCACTCCAAACTGATCCCACAACCTGAACTGACCCCTCAAACCGATCTGACCCCTCACCCCAAACTGACGCCTCAACCCCAAACTGCCACCCTCACCCCCAAACTGCCACCCTCACCCCCAAACTGACCCATCACCCCCAAACTGACCCCTCACCACGATCTGACCCCTCACCCCAAACTGACCCTTCACCCCCAAACTGCCTCCCTCACACCCAAACTGACCCATCACCCCAAACTGACCCCTCACCCAAAATGACCCCTCACTCCAAACTGATCCCACACCCCGAACTTACCCCTCACCCCGATCTGAACCCTCACTCCAAACTGACCCTTCACCCCCAAACTGACCCCCTCACCCACAACCTGACCCCTCACCCATAAAACTGACACCTCATCCATCAAACTGACCCCTCACCCCAAACTGACCCATTACCACAAACAGACCCCTCACCCCAAACTGACCCATCGCCCCAAACTGACCCCACTCCCAAAATGACCCCTCACTCCAAACTGATCCCACACCCCAAACTGACCCCCTCACCCCCAAACAGACCCAGCCCCCCAAACTGACCCATCACCCCGATCTGACCCCTCACCCAAAATGACCCCTCACTCCAAACTGATCCCACACCCCGAACTTACCCCTCACCCCGATCTGAACCCTCACTCCAAACTGACCCTTCACCCCCAAACTGACCCCCTCACCCACAACCTGACCCCTCACCCATCAAACTGACACCTCATCCATCAAACTGACCCCTCACCCCAAACTGACCCATTACCACAAACAGACCCCTCACCCCAAACTGACCCATCGCCCCAAACTGACCCCACTCCCAAAATGACACCTCACTCCAAACTGATCCCACACCCCAAACTGACCCCCTCACCCCCAAACAGACCCAGCCCCCCAAACTGACCCATCACCCCGATCTGACCCCTCACCCAAAATGACCCCTCACTCCAAACTGATCCCACACCCCGAACTTACCCCTCACCCCGATCTGAACCCTCACTCCAAACTGACCCTTCACCCCCAAACTGACCCCCTCACCCACAACCTGACCCCTCACCCATCAAACTGACACCTCATCCATCAAACTGACCCCTCACCCCAAACTGACCCATTACCACAAACAGACCCCTCACCCCAAACTGACCCATCGCCCCAAACTGACCCCACTCCCAAAATGACCCCTCACTCCAAACTGATCCCACACCCCAAACTGACCCACGCACCCCAAAAACTGACCAATCCCCCCAAACTGACCCATCACCCCGATCTGACCCCTCAACCCAAACTGACCCTTCACCCCCAAACTGCCTCCCTCACACCCAAACTGACCCATCACCCCAAACTGACCCCTCACCCAAAATGACCCCTCACTCCAAACTGATCCCACACCCAGAACTTACCCCTCACCCCGATCTGAACCCTCACTCCAAACTGACCCTTCACCCCCAAACTGACCCCCTCACCCACAAACTGACCCCTCACCCATCAAACTGACACCTCATCCATCAAACTGACCCCTCACCCCAAACTGACCCATTACCACAAACAGACCCCTCACCCCAAACTGACCCATCGCCCCAAACTGACCCCACTCCCAAAATGACCCCTCACTCCAAACTGATCCCACACCCCAAACTGACCCACGCACCCCAAAACTGACCGATCCCCCCCAAACTGACCCCCTCACCCCCAAACTGACCCATTCCCTCCAAACTGACCCACGCACCCCAAACTGACCCATTCCCCCAAACTGACCCGTCCCCCCAAACTGATCCCCTCACCCCCAAACTGACCAATCCCCCCAAACTGATCCCCTCACCCCCAAACTGACCCATCCCCCCAAACTGACCCCCCAAACTGACCCACCCCCCCAAACTGACCCATCCCCCCAAACTGACCCCCTCACCCCCAAACAGACCCATTCCCCAAAACTGACCCATCACCCCCAAACTGACCCATCCACCCCAAACTGACCCACCCACCCCAAACTGACCCATCCCCCGAAACTGACCAATCCCCCCAAACTGATCCCCTCACCCCCAAACTGACCCATTCCCCCCAAACTGACCAATCCCCCCCAAACTGACCCCCTCACCCCCAAACTGACCCATTACCCCAAACTGACCCATTACCCCAATATGACACTTCACCCCCAAACTGACCCCTCACCACAAACTGACCCCTCACCACATACTGACCCCACTCCCAAAATGAACCCTCACCCCCAAACTGACCATCCACCCCAAACTGACCCCTCACCCCCAAACTGACCCCTCACCCGCAAACTGACCCCTCACCCCCAAACGGACCCATCACTCCCAAACAGACCCATCCCTCAAAACTGACCCATCACCCCCAAACTGACTCATCCACCCCAAACTGACCCATTCCCCCCAAACTGACCCATCCCCCCAAACTGAACAATCCCCCCAAACTGTTCCCTTTCACCCCACACTGACCCATCCCCCCCCAAACTGACCCCCCCCAAAACTGAACCCCAAACTGACCCATCCCCCCAAACTGACCACCTCACCCCCAAACTGACCCTTTCACCCTCAAACTGACCCCCTCACCCCCAAACTGACCCACCCCCCCAAACTGACCCATTACCCCAAACTGACCCATTACCCCAAACTGACCCATTACCCCAATATGACACTTCACCCCAATATGACACTTCACCCCAATATGACACTTCACCCCCAAACTGACCCTCACTACAAACTGACCACTCACCCCAAACTGACCCCACTCCCCAAACTGACCCCACTCCCAAAATGAACCCTCACCCCCAAACTGACCCTCCACCCCAAACTGACCTTTCACCCCAAACTGACCCATCACCTCCAAACTGACCATTCACCCCAAACTGACCCTTCACCCTCAAACTGGCCCATCACCCCCAGACTGACCCATCACCCCAAACTGACCCATCACCCCCAAACTGACCCCTCACCCCAAACTGACTCCTCACCCCAAACTGACCCCACGCCCGAAATGACCCCTCACTCCAAACTGATCCTACACCCCGAACTGACCCCTCACCACAAACTGACCCTTCACATCCAAACTGCCTCCCTCACCCCCAAACTGACCCCTCACCCATCAAACTGACCCCTCACTCCCAAACTGACCCATCACCCCCAAACTGACCCCTCACCCCAAACTGACGCCACTCCCAAAGTGACCCCTCACTCCAAACTGATCCCACATCCCGAACTGACCCCTCACCCGATCTGATCCCTCACCCCAAACTGCCCCCCTCACCCCCAAACTGACCCCTCACCCCAATCTGACCCCTCACCCCAAACTGACCCTTCACCCCCAAACTGCCCCCTCACCCCCAAACTGACCCCTCACCCCAAACTGACTCCACTCCCAAAATGACCCCTCACTCCAAACTGATCCCACACCCCGAACTGACCCCTCACCCCGATCTGAACCCTCACCCCATCTGCCCCCTCATCCCCAAACTGACCACTCACCCCAAACTGACCCCTCACCCCAAACTGACTCCACTCCCAAAATGACCCCTCACTCCAAACTGATCCCACACCCCAAACTGATCCCACACCCCGAACTGACCCCTCACCCCGATCTGAACCCTCACCCCAAACTGACCCTTCACCCAAAACTGACCCTTCACCCCCAAACTGACCCCTCACCCATCAAACTGACCCCTCACCCCGATCTGAACCCTCACCCCAAACTGACCCTTCACCCCAAACTGACCCTTCACCCCCAAACTGACCCCCTCACCCCCAAACTGACCCCCTCACCCATCAAACTGACACCTCACCCATCAAACTGACACCTTACCCCAAACTGACCCATCGCCCCAAACTGAACCTTCAACCACAAACTGACCCCTCACCCCCAAACTGACCTCTCACCCCCAAACTGACCCTTCACCTCCAAACTGACCCATCACCCCCAAACTGACCCCTCACTCCAAACTGACGCCACTCCCAAAGTGACCCCTCACTCCAAACTGATCCCACATCCTGAACTGACCCCTCACCCGATCTGATCCCTCACCCCAAACTGCCCCCCTCACCCCCAATCTGACCCCTCACCCCAATCTGACCCTTCACCCCCAAACTGCCCCCTCACCCCCAAACTGACCCCTCACCCCCAAACTGACCACTCACCCCAAACTGACTCCACTCCCAAAATGACCCCTCACTCCAAACTGATCCCACACCCCGAACTGACCCCTCACCCCGATCTGAACCCTCACCCCAAACTGACCCCTCACCCCCAAACTGACCCCTCACCCCAAACTGACTCCACTCCCAAAATGACCCCTCACTCCAAACTGATCCCACACCCCGAACTGACCCCTCACCCCGATCTGAACCCTCACCCCAAACTGCCCCCTCACCCCTAAACTGACCACTCACCCCAAACTGACCCCTCACCCCAAACTGATTCCACTCCCAAAATGACCCCTCACTCCAAACTGATCCCACACCCCAAACTGATCCCACACCCCGAACTGACCCCTCACCCCGATCTGAACCCTCACCCCAAACTGACCCTTCACCCCCAAACTGACCCCCTCACCCCCAAACTGATCCCCTCACCCATCAAACTGACACCTCACCCCACACTGACCCATCGCCCCAAACTGAACCTTCAACTCCAAACTGACCCATCACACCCAAACAGACCCTTCACCCTCAAACTGATCCATTACCCCCAAACTGACCCATCACCCCCAAACTGACCCTTCAACCCTAAACTGACCCTTCAACCCCAAACTGACCTGCCTGGCCGTTAGATGCGGGTTTGAACAGGGCAGATGCGATGTGCTTGATCCCATTGCGGGTCATGAATTCCTTGAATTCAGCGCTGATGAAGCTCGGCCCGTTGTTGCTGACAAAGACATAAGGCAAGCCGTGCGTGGCAAACATGGCTCATAGGTTTTCGATGGTGGCAATGGACGTGCTTACAGGCATTATTACACACTCAATCCATTTTGAATAAGCATCCACAACAACCAAGAACATTTTGCCTAGAAACGGACCAGCGAAGTCAACGTGGATCCTAGACTACGGTTTGAGGGTCATGACCACAAACTTAACAGTGCCTCCCTGGGTGCATTGCTCAGTTGAGAGCAAGTGTTGCATTGGCGCATGCAGGACTCCAAAACTGAATCGATGCCAGGCCACCACACATGGGATCTGGCTATAGCTTTCATCATTACTATGCCTGGGTGGGTACTGTGTAGGTCGCCTATGAACGTTTCCCTGCCTTTTTTAGACAAAACCATGCGATTACCCCACAAAAGACAGACCGCCTGTATGGACATTCCACCTTTGCGCCACTGGAATGGCTTGATCTCTTCAGGCATCTTCGCTGGGACGCTGGACCAGCTCCCAAGGAGGACACAGTTTTTTGCAAGAGACAGTAAAGGATCCTGGCTGGTCCAGGTCCTGATCTGGCGGGCCGTAACGGGTGACTTTTCATTTTCAAATGCATCCATCACCGAGAGCAAGTCTGCAGGCTGTGCCATTTCAACCCCGGTGGTGGGCAATGGTAGCCAACTGAGAGCATCAGCGCAGTTCTCTGTACCTGGTCTGTGGTGAATCACATAGTTATATGCAGACAGCGTGAGCGCCCATCTTTGGATGCGAGCAGAGGCATTGGTATTAATACATTTGCTCTCTGAGAATAGCGATATGAGCAGTTTATGGTCTGTTTCTAACTCGAACTTAAGCCCAAACACATACTGGTGCATCTTTTTCACCCCATAAACACATGCCAGAGCTTCTTTTTCAATCATGCTGTAGGCCCTTACAGTCTTGGACTAACTCTTGGACGTATAAGCGACCGGTTGCAATGTTCCTGATTCGTTTGCTTGTTGTAACACACACGCGACCCCGTACGAAGATGCATCGCAAGCTAGCACTAAACGTTTACATGGGTCATACAGAACAAGCAGTTTGTTGGAACATAACAGATTTCTGGCTTTCTCAAAAGCTGTCTCTTGTGATTTCCCCCATACCCAGCCATCTCCCTTGCATACCAACATGTGTAGAGGTTCTAGCAAGGTGTGTAATCCGGGTAGGAAATTACCAAAATAATTGAGGAGTCCCAGGAACAACCGCTGCTCCGTCACGTTCTGTGGTCTCAGCGCGTTCTTGATGGCCTCCGTCTTGGCGTCAGTGGGTCTGATGCCATCTGCCGCGATCCCGAAGAACTCTACCTCTGGCGCCAGGAAAACACACTTTGAGCATTTCAACCTGAGTCCCACACGATCTAGCCAACTTAGAACCTCTTCCAGGTTCTGCAAGTGTTCAATGGTGTCCCGACCTGTGATTAATATGTAGTCCTGGAAGACCACAGTGCAAGGAACCGACTTTAGCAGACTCTCCATGTTCCTGCGAAAAATAGCCACGGCCGATTGAATCCCAAACGGGCATCTATTGTATATGAACAGACCTTTGTGCGTGTTGATGCAGGTGAAGCCTTTCGAAGATTCCGTCAGCTCCTGCGTCATGTAGGGCAAGGTCAGGTTCAACTTGGTGAACATCTTCCCTCCTGCCAGCGTCGCAAATAGGTCGTCTGCCTTGGGTAGCGAGTACTGGTTCTGCAGCAAAAAACGGTTAATCGTTACTTTATAGTCCGCACAAATTCTGACCGTGCCATCGCCCTTGAGAACCGGAACAATCGGACTGGCCCACTCGTTGAACTCAACCGGTGCGATGATGCCCTCTCATTGCAGCCTGTCCAGCTCGATCTCCACTTTCTCTCGTGTCATGTATGGCACGTGCCTTGTGGTGGATGGGTCGTGTACTGGGAACCAAGTGGATCTGCACCTTCGCCCCAGAGAAATTTACGATGTCTGGCTCAAACAACAACGGGAACTTACTCAGAACCTGGGCACATGAGGCATCGTTGACGGACGAAAGTGCTTGGATGTCGTCTCAGTTCCAGCGGATTTTTCCCAGCCAGCTTCTGCCGAACAGTGTGGGGCCATCCCCTGGTACAATCCATAGTGGGAGTTCGTGCACCGCTCCATCATAGGAGACTTTTACTGCTGCACTGCCAATTACAGGGATCAGCTCTTTAGTGTAAATTCTCAGCTTGGCATGAATAGGGCTCAGCTTGGGCCTTTGTGCCTTGTTGCACCACAGCCTCTTGAAGGCTTTTTTGCTCATGATAGACTGTCTTGCACCCGTGTCCAATTCCATGGATACTGGAATTCCGTTCAGTTCAACTTTTAACATGATCGGTGGATATTTCGTGGTGAAGGATTGTACCCTGTACACTTCTACCTCCTCGGTTCGAGTCTCTAGTTCAATGTGATCTGCCATGGATTGGTCTTCCTCTGCAACATGGTGGTTTGCAGGGTTTGCAGCTCGTTTGCACATTCGCTGGAGGTGTCCCATTGTTCCACAGCCTTTGCAAGCATAGTGCTTGAAACGGCATTGATGGGCTCGATGATCACCTCCGCAGCGCCAACAAGGTGTTAATTGCCTCGCATTCATGCTTGATGGCGGACTCGGAGTCATCTGAGGTCGAGCAGCTGCAGGCGTGTACATTCTGCCATATGCATTCCTGCCTGAAAACAACATTACTTTGTGTACAGTACTTGCCGATGCACTTTTATGCTACGAAATTTGTTTGGTTTTTTCGATGGTGGACATAAATGCCTGGGCTATCGTTACAGCTTTGCTCAGGTTCGGGGTTTCAACAGTCAATAGTTTGCGAAGGATAACCTCATAGCCAATGACAAGCACAAAAAAGTCTCTTAGCATTTGATCCAGGAATCCATCGAATTCGCAATGTCCTGCAAGGCGCCTTAGTTTGGCAACGTAGCTCGCCACTTTCTAGCCTTCAGACCGTTGACATGTATAAAATCGATGCCTTGCCATCAGAACGCTCTCCTTCGGATTTAGATGTTCCCGAACCAACATACACAGTTCTTCATACGATTTGGTTGTTGGTTTCACCGGAGCAAGAAGATTCTTCATGAGGCCATAGGCTGTTGCCCCGCAGATGGTGAGGAGGATCGCCCTTCGTTTGGCAGCGTTCACAGTTCCTTCCAGCTCGTTGGCCACGAAGTTTGGTCGAGTTGCTCCACGAAGGCTTCTCAATCGTCACCGTCTGATAATTTCTCCAGGTGACCGACGGTTCTCTGCATTTTCACGTGATGGTTCGTTATCTATTACTCGTCGCCAGTTGTTATGTCTCAAATAAAGCAATGTGACTAAATACTGTGAACTTGAGTAAGTGTGACTTTAGTCTCTTTATTCTGACTCCAGAGTGCTGGCACAGCAGAGGAGGCCTGCTTATATACAGTGCTCCCAAGGGATGCTGGGATCCCTTGGGACTCCAACAGATGCGCCCTCTGGAGGCGGTAGATTTCTGGTTACATGGTGTTGCATATATAACAGTAGGGAGTGGGGGTAGGGAGAGAGGGTAGGGAGAGAGGGGGCAGGGAGAGGGGGGCAGAGGGAGTGAGTTAGGGAGAGGGGTGCAGTGAGAGTGGGATAAGGAGAGCGGGGAATGGAGAACAGGGAATGGCGAGCGGGGTAGGGTGGAACAGGAGAAGAGAGAGGGGGTAGGGAGAGGGGGGTAAGGAGAGGGGTTAGGGAGAGGAGGGTAGGGAGAATGGGGAAAGCAAGAGTGGGGTAGGATGAAGCGGGGGAAGTGAGTGAGGGAAGGGAGAGCTGGGTAAGGAGAGCGAGTTAGGGAGAGGCGGGTAGGGAGAGGGTAGAAGGGAGAAGATAGAGGGGGTAGAGACAGCGGGTAGAGTGTTTGGGGTAGGGAGAGAGGGGTAGATTGTAGGTGGTAGGGAGAGGGGGTAGGGAGAGAGGGTAGGGAGAGGGAGCAGGGAGAGGATGCAGGGAGAGGGGGGCAGAGGAAGCGAGCTAGGGAGAGGGGTGTAGTGAGAGTGGGTTAGGGCGGAGCGGGAGAATAGAGAGGGCGTAGGGAGAGGGGGGTAGGAGAAGGGGATAGGGAAAGGGGGGGTAGGGAGAGAGGAGTAGGGAGAGCAGGGGTACAGAGAGCGGGGTAGGGAGAGCGGGGTAGGGAGAGGCGGGAAGGGAGAGGGGGGTAGGGAGAGCGGGGTACAGAGAGCAGGGTAGGGAGAGCAGGGTAGGGAGAGTGGGGTAGGGAGAGGCGGGAAGGGAGAGGCGGGAAGGGAGAGCGGGATAGGGAGAGGCGAGAAGGGAGAGGGGTTTGGGTGGAGTGGATGAAGGGAGGGGGGAAGGGAGAGGGGGGTGGGAGAGGTAGGTAGGTTGAGAGAGTTAGGGAGAGGGGGTAGGGAGAACGGGGTAGGGGGAGCGGGGTAGGGGGAGCGGGGTAGGGAGAGGCGGGAAGGGAGAGGGGAGAAGGGAGAGGGGTTTGGGTGGAGTGGAAGAAGGGAGGGGGAAGGGAGAGGGGGTTGGAGAGGTGGGTAGGGTGAGAGAGTTAGGGAGAGGAGGGTAGGGAGAATGGGGTCGGGAGAGCGGGGTAGATTGAAGTTGGTCGGGAGAGGGGGGAAGGGAGAACCGAGAAGGGAGAGGGGGCTAGGGAGAGGGTGATGCAGGGATAGGGTGGGGATAGGTAGTGGGCGGGGTAGGGAGAGGCTGGGGGTAGGGAGAGGGCGGGGGTAGGGAGAGTGCGGGGGTAGGGAGAGCAGGAGGATGTAGAACAGGGAAAGGAGAACCATGGAAATTACAAATGAGATCCAGGAGTGTGAAAAGACGACAAAATTATCTCACACAGTAAAAGGGAGATTAATAATAACTGTTAGTAAAAACACAATTGAACAATGATAACTTGGAAGGAGAAAAGAAGAATTACATGGGATATACGGCACAGAAACAGGCCATTCGGCCCAACCAGTCAATGCCGGCGTTTATGCTCCACTTGAGCCTCCTCTTGTTTTTCCTCATCTAAATCTATCAGCATAATCCTCTATTCCCTTCTCCCTCACATACTTGTCTAGCCTTCCCTTAAATGCATTTTTACTATTCGTTTCAACCACTCCCTGTGGTAGTGAGTTCCACATTCTTGCCACTCTTTGGGTTCAGAAAATTCCTCTGAATTCCCTATTGGATTTCTTGGTGACTATCTTATATTGATGGCCTCTAGTTATGCTCTTCTCCACAAGTGGGAACATTCTCTCTGCATTCACTCTATCAAAACCTTTCTCCGCCTTCTTTATTTCAAGAGATATGAGACCCAGCCTGTTCATCCTTTCTTGATATGTATACCCCCGGCATTTCTGGTACCATCCTTGAAAATCTGCTCTGCACCCTCTCCAGTGCCTCTATATCCTTTTTATAATATGGCAACCAGAACTGTACACAGTACTCTAAGTGTGGTCTTACCAAGGTTCGATACAGGTTTAGCATAACTTCCCTACTTTTCAATTCTATACCGTTAGAAATAAACCCGATGCTTGGTTTGCTTTTTTATGGCCTTGCTAACCCATGCCGCAACTTTTACTGGTTTGTGTATTTGTACTCAGAGATCCCTTTGTTCATCTACCCCACCCAGACTCACATCGTCCAAGTAATAAGTGACCTCCCTATTCTTCCTACCAAAATGTAATACCTCGCATTTATCTGTGTTGAAATTAATTTGTCAATTATATGCCCATTCTGAAAGTTTATTTGTGTCCTATAATTTGTTGCAGCCCTCCTCAGTATTGACTGTCGCCCCCAATTTGGTGTCATTCACAAATTTATAAATTGTGTTTTTGATTCTAAAGTCTAAATCGTTAATATAAATTGTGAACAACCGTGGACCCAGCACTGATCCTTGTGGAACACCACTACCCACCTTCAGCTACTGTGAAAAGCTATCTTTTATCCCGACTCTCTGCTTTCTGTCTTGAAGCCAGCGAACTATCCATTCTGCTACTTGTCCCCTGACTCTGCATTCTCTGACCTTGTTCACCAGTCTATTATGGGGTACCTTATCGAAGGTCTTTTGAAAAACTAGATAAATTACATCTACTGCATTACCCTTGTCTGCTCTCTCTGTTACCTCTTCAAAAAATTCAATGAGGATGCTCAAGCAAGACTTTCCCTTTTGAAATCCATGCAGATTATTCACTATTATACTTTTGGTTTCTAGATGTTCTTCTATTTTCTCCTTTAGTAGGGATTCCATTATTTTTCTTACCACCAATGTTAAGCTGACTGGTCTATAATTTCCTGGACATGTTCTCTCCCCCTTCTTAAATACAGATATTATGTTAGCTGTCTGCCAGTCCTCTGGCACTACACCTTTTTCTAACGATTTATTAACTATGTGTAATAATGCCTCAGCTATCTCTTCCCTAGATTCTTTTCAACTGCGCAGATGCAATCCACCCGGACCAAGGATTTTATCTTAGTTGGGTTTGATTAGTTTATTTAATATATCCCCTCTTTTTATTTTAAATGCACTTATCTCATTACTAATCTCATCATCCAATGTCATGTCCACCTATTCTATCTCCCTGGTAAATACTGAAGCAAAATAATTATTTAATATTCCTGCCATCTCTTTATCATTACCTGTGGCATTATCCTCTCTATCCCTTACTGGCCCTATTCCAATCCAAACCATCCATTTTTATAGATATGCCTGTAAAATATTTTAATGTTTTGTTCTATGTTCCATGATAATTTAACTTCATAGTTTCTCTCTGCCTTCCAAATTGTTTTTTTGACTTCCTTCCTAACCTCTTCATATTCTCCCTTATCATGCACTCCCCTGCTATCTATGTACTTCATGGATACCTCTTTCCTTACCCTCAATTGTTCCCTTATGGCTTTATTCATCCATGGAGTATCATTAGTGTTTCATTTGTTTTTTCTCTTTAGCAGAATATATTGTTCCTGCACTCTGTTGAAAACCGTTTTAATGTTTCTCATTGCTGTTGTATATTGTTGTTTGTCAATATTGTTACCCATTTTATTTTCCCAAGTTCAAAAGCAAAAGATAGAAAGGAGAATAGTCAAAGTGGAGGGCAGAGAAACCTAAGGCAAAAAACAAAAAGGGCCACATTACAGCAAAATTCTAAAGTGGCAAAGTGTATTAAAAAGACAAGCCTGAAGGCTCTGTGCCTCAATGCGAGGAGTATTCGGAATAAGGTGGACGAATTAACTGCGCACATAGCAGTTAATGGATATGATGTGATTGGCATCACGGAGACATGGCTCCAGGGTGACCAAGGCTGGGAACTCAACATCCAGGGGTATTCAACATTTAGGAAGGATAGACAGAGAGGAAAAGGAGGCGGGGTGGCATTGCTGGTTAAAGAGGAAATTAATGCAATAGTATGGAAGGACATTAGCTTGGATCATGTGGAATCGGTATGGGTGGAGCTACTGAATACCAAAGGGCAGAAGATGCTCGTGGGAGTTGTGTACAGACCACCAAACAGTAGTAGTAAGGTTCGGGACAGCATCAAACAAGAAATAAGGGATGTGTGTAATAAAGGAACGGCAGCTATCATGGGCGACTTTAATCTTCATATAGATTGGGCTAACCAAACTGGTAGCAATGCGGTGGAGGAGGATTTCCTGGAGTGTATTAGGGATGGTTTTCTAGACCAATATGTCGAGGAACTAACCAGAGAGCTGGCCATCCTAGAATGGGTGATGTGTAATGAGAAGGAACTAATTAGCAATCTTGTTGTGCGAGGCCCCTTGGGGATGAGTGACCATAACATGGTAGAATTCTTTATTAGGATGGAGAGTGACAAAGTTAATTCAGAAACTAGGGTCCAGAACTTAAGGAAAGGTAACTTTGACGGTATGAGGGGCGAATTGGCTTGATTAGGCTGGAAAATGATACTTAAGGGTTGACGGTGGATAGGCAATAGCAAACCTTTAAAGATCATATGGATGAACTTCAACAATTGTACATCCCTGTCTGGAGTAAAAATAAAACGGGGAATGTGGCTCAAGCGTGGCTAACAAGGGAAATTAAGGATAGTGTTAAATCCAAGGAAGAGGCATATAAATTAGCCAGAAAAAGCAGCAAACCTGAGGACTGGGAGAAATTTAGAATTCAGCAGAGGAAGACAAAGGGTTTAATTAAGAGGAGGAAAATAGAGTACGAGAGGAAGCTGGCCAGGAACATAAAAACTGACTGCAAAAGCTTCTATAGATATGTGAAGAGAAAAAGATTAGTGAAGATAAACGTAGGTCCCTTGCAGTCGGATTCAGGTGAATTTATAATGGGGAACAAAAAAATGGCAGACCAATTGAACAAATACGTTGGTTCTGTTTTCATGAAGGATGACACAAATAACCTTCCGGATGTACTAGGGGATCGAGGGTCTAGTGAGAAGGAGGAACTGAAGGATATCCTTATTACGCAGGAAATTGTGTTCGGGAAATTGATGGGATTGAAGGCTGATAAGTCTCCGGAGCCTGATAGTCTACATCCCAGAGTACTTAAAGAAGTGGCCCTTGAAATAGTGGATGCGTTGGTAACCATTTTCCAACAGACTATCAACTCTGGATCAGTCCCTATGGGCTGGAGGGTAGCTAATGTAACACCATTTTTAAAAAAGGAGGGAGAGAGAAAACGGGTAATTATATGTCAGTTAGCCTGACATCAGTAGTGGGAAAAATGTTGGAATCAATCATTAAGGATGAAATAGCAGCGCATTTGGAAAGCAGTGACAGGATTGGTCCAAGTCAGCATGGATTTATGAAAGGGAAATCAGGCTTGACAAATCTTCTGGAATTTCTTGAGGATGTAACTGGTAGAGTGGACAAGGGAGAACCAGTGGATGTGGTGTATTTGGACTTTCAAAAGGCTTTTGACAAGGTCCCACACAAGAGATTGGTGTGCAAAATCAAAGCACATGGCATTGGGGGTAATGTACTGACGTGGATAGAGAACTGGTTGGTAGACAGGAAGCAGAGAGTCGGGATAAACAGGGCTTTTTCAGAATGGCAGGCAGTTCCTAGTGGAGTGCCGCAGGGTTCAGTGCTGGGACTCCAGCTCTTTACAATATATATTAATGATCTAGAGGATGGAATTGAGTGTAATATCTCCAAGTTTGCAGATGACACTAAACTGGGTGGTGGTGTGAGCTGTGAGGAGGACTCTAAGAGACTGCAGGGTGACTTTGTCAGGTTAGGCGAGTGGGCAAATGCATGGCAGATGCAGTATAATGTGGATAAATGTGAGGTTATCCACTTTGGGGGCGAAAAACATGAAGGCAGAATATTATCTGAATGGCGGCAGATTAGAAAAAGGGGAGGTGCAGCGAGACCTGGGTGTCATGGTTCATCAGTCATTGAAAGTTGGCATGCAGGTACAGCAGGCGGTGAAGAAGGCAAATGGTATGTTGGCCTTCATAGCTACGGGATTTGAGTATAGGAGCAGGGAAGTCTTACTGCATTTGCACAGGGCCTTGGTGAGGCCTCACCTGGAATATTGTGTTCAGTTTTGATCTCCTAATCTGAGGAAGGACGTTCTTGCTATTGAGGGAGTGCAGCGAAGGTTCACCAGACTGATTCCAGGGATGGCTGGACTGACATATGAGGAGAGACTGGATCAACTGGGCCTTTATACACTGGAGTTTAGAAAGATGAGAAGGGATCTCAGAGAAACATATAAGATTCTGATGGGGCTGTACAGGTTAGATGCGGGTAGAATGTTCGCAATATTGGGGAAGTCCAGAACCAGGGGACACAGTCTTAGGACAAGGGGTAGGCCATTTAGGACTGAGATAAGGAGGAACTTCTTCACTCAGAGTTGTTAACCTGTGGAATTCCCTGCCACAGAGAGTTGTTGGTGCCAGTTCATTGGATATATTCAAGAGGGAGTTAGATATGGCCCTTACGGCTAAAGGGATCAAGGGGTATGGAGAGAAAGTAGGAAAGGGGTACTGAAGGAATGATCAGCCATGATCATATTGAATGGTGGTGCAGGTTCGAAGGGTCGAATGGCCTACTCCTGTACCTATTTTCTATGTTTCTATGTTTCTATTCTTAGCCCCTCAAAATCAATTTCTCTCCAATCTATTACCCCGGTTTCCATTATACTTATGTCCTTCTCAATTATCATCTTAAAGTGTATTAATTACGGAGTGACTCCTGCCAATGAACCAGAAGCTTGCTGAAGCATTCTGCGCATAACTGTGAGCTCCAAAATAAAGAAAAATAATATTCACAACAGATGGAAGTCTGCATGAATGCCAACTCTAGCAGTTTTATTCCTTGTTGGAAATCATTTCATTGTAAAGAAATGCAAATAAAGTTAAAAATGCGCAACATTTTCCCATTAACAATTTGATTTATAAACATGTAACTAGCAGGATAATGTTCACAGCCTTTTTTTAAAAAAAAGATCTTTCCTATCATCCAAGCACAGCACATTCGCAACCTCACCATTAAACCTGCAAAATCTTCACGTCCAAATATTTACATCGAGTAGAGGTCATTAGCATTTTACACGCATTAGGATTTTATGAACAGTTACTGTTCCCTTTCCTAAACTTTTGGGGACTGTGGCCACATTTGAGAAACATTCATAAAATGTTGAGGCTATGAAATATTCTAGTGGCCGGCAAAAATGACACAATTTCCATCATATCAAAATGACTGCTGACTACGCAGTCTGGTAAGAACAACCAAGAGACCATTGGAACTGCGCATGCACAACGATTTTATGTCGTTGGCAGCAGGGCCTTTTACATACTGTGTTAGAAAGGAGTCCTATACACATTGTAGGAACTCCATTCCCTTATCCTCTTTACCTACCTCTCTGTCTAATTAATATTGGGGTAGTTGAAATCCTAATTTTTTTCATATTTCTTTCTCCACCTCCCTTCCACTATTAGGTGGTGAAGGGGGGGGGCTGCAAATTTCACAAGAACCCCCCCTGTGTTTGGGCTCATTCGAAAGGAAATTTAATTTGGGATTATCTACCGAAAAGTTTGCGACCCTAAAGTGCTTATGGAAGAAACTACGAACTTTAATCGAATTTTGGATTTTAAAAGACAGATTCAATGCTGTGGGTGGGCCTAAAGGACTAACAGGAGACAACCTGATTAATTGAGACTACTTGGGCATGAGGACTAAAGTAACTTGTCTGGAGAATCCTCCTCCACAAGAGGCATTAACATTACAAAATCATCTAGAGCTAGCTACCATCAACATGAGTCTGGAAAACCATTTCAGCATATCCATCACAGAGGCCCAATCCAGCCTATATGCAAAAAATGAAGCACAAAAGGACATTGCAATCATCAAACTAATATTTCCATCAGGAAACAGTTTTCGAACAGCAACCCACCCAAGGCATATTAACTTTTAACGAGCCCGCCAAAATATTACAAAGAAGAGTCAAGCCCGCCAAATTTAAACAAAGAACTCTGAACAGATTTGGCGCCAAGATTAGAGCCACTCAAACCGTATAACTGGCCCCTGTTTTCAACAGAGGTTAGGTTGGTAAGTAGCTACAGGGTTGCTACTACCTCAGATGCCATACTACACCAGGTGTGATACGGCGAGTGTGCCATCAAGACAAGGAGATAAACCAACGCGACAGTTGTAAACTAACTTCTCCAGCCCGAAGTCCTGAAGTCCTGAAGGAAGGAAAAACATCACCATCGCAGCAGCAACCAACGTGGTATCAACGGAAAACCACCGCGATCGATCAAACTCGAAACAAAACTCCAACGGGAAAAAAAACCGAAGAACCAAAAAGTTTCCACTCTACAATCTAATCCTGACCTACCAACGGGTAAAACATTACCTAAAAGACTGTGGAAATCTATTTCTAACCAAAGAAAACGGGTACTTACCCCACAGATCCAAAACGCGCCTTACCGCATCAGTGGACTCAACCCAACTGAAGATTGCACAGCCAGAAGTCTTCTCCAACGTTCAGGGTACGGCAAGCAGACCCTACCGCATCCAGCAAACCCCGAAACCGCGATCTACCGTTAACCGTCAAAAGGATTGGTAAGCATAGTCCCTGCCTGCCCTGGAGTCTAACCTAGCTAGAATTAAGTATTGGGAGGTGTAATCCTACTGTAACCCCCTTTGAATGAAATGTGTTTTTTAATAAGTTTGAATAAGTTTTGACATTGTACTTTCTTATTAGAGTAATTATAAGTTTGTAATTTCTTGACTATAATAAAATCAAAGTTCTTTTGCATCAAACCAGTGTCCTTTGCAATTTGTCACATCCCCCAAATAAATCCAGAGTCTTGAACCCAAGGGAGTGGGAGCGATTCGAACCGCTCAAGTTGGTCAGAAGGGAACCTGACCCCCTCATAGGAGACCACCCCCTTACAGTGGTCTGTAGACTACACCTATTAGTGTGATTTTTCCGTTATTATCTTTTATCTCTATCCATATGGATTCTATTTTTGTCGTGCTGATAGCTGCATCACTTTTTTCTACTGCCATTATTTTATCACTAATAAGTACAGCTACTCCACCTCCCCTTTTCCCCTCTGTATCTTTTCTAAATATGTTACACCTTGCAAAGTTTAATTCCCAGTCCTTATTGTTCTGTAGGCATGTGTCTGCAATCTATGTGTGGTTCCTCACAATGCATGATTGCCTCCAGCTCCCTTGTTTTATTACTGTGCATGTCTGTACAGACATTGGGCTCAAGCTTTGGCTCGAGTTGTTCCTATTTTTTTGGAGCAACTTATTTAGTATGGAATATCTTAGAAATCAAAATTCTCGGTATTTAGTTTGCTCCAATTCTAGTTAGTTAGAATATTTTTGTTTTAGAACAGTTTTTTTTCAAAAGGGGGCGTTACCAGCCACTTTCGCTTGTTTTGCAAGTTTAGGCAGTGAAAACTTACTCCAAACTAACTTAGAATGGAGTAAGTGTCAATCTTTGTACCCTCAGAAAAACCTTGCCTACATTTTAGTAATTAGGCGCAAGAGTGAGAGATGAGGGGAGAGGGGCGGGGGGAGGGAAGTTACAGGGAAGTTAGGGGATTTTACAAAGCATTAAACACTTCACTTTTACCAATAAAGAGCCATCGTCAATAATAAATGATAAATAAATCAATTAAAAAATTTAAATGTTCCTACCTCTCCATCGAAGCAGGGGCAGCAGGCACCGAGCTGCGATCTTTCGGTCGTTCGGCCAGGGGATAGGGGAGGCCTGAGAAACACTGGGAGGGAGCCAGCCAGCCAGCATGCACCTTTGAAAGTTTAATTTTTACTTCAAGTATGGGTGCTACATTATCAGCACCATGGATTATGCAATGATTCTCCATCAATTCGTTGCATAGGAGAGAATTGATTAGAGCTCACCGCACCAGGAACGTCATAGCCCGTAGGCTGTTGGGCAGGAGGCCTTACCCACGTCGGCAATATCGAGTCAGGCGTTCGTACCTGGACATGAGTGAGGTTGATTGTGTCAAAAGGCTGCATTTCCGCAGAGAAGTTGTTGTTGAGCTCTGTGATATGCTGAGAGCAGATTTACAGCCGAGAAGCAGAACGCCGACTGCCTTGTCTGTTGAAGTGAAGGTTACAGCTGCACTTTCCTTCTATGCCTCGGGAGTGTTTCAAGCTACAACTGGAGATGTGTGCGCCATCTCTCAAAGTGCAATACATGCTGTGTTCACCAGGTCACGGCAGCACTGTATGCGTGGAGGAATGACTTCATCAAGTTCCCAATGACTGGCCAAGCAATGTGATAAGCTCAAAATAAAGGATGAAACTGAGTACTGTGAGCAATGAGTAAGTGTGACCTTAGCTCCTTTAATAAGACTCCAGAGTGCAGGTACCTCATGGGTGGCCAGCTTATATACAGTGCTCCCAAGGAATGCTGGGATCTCTTGGGACTCCAACAGGTAGGCCCTCTGGTGGTGGTGGTTGTCAAGGGGTTAAATACATAAAATCACTCCCTCGTAAAGTTAATAGTACACTTATTAACAGGGTGAGACGATCTGGGGATTTTCGCTCCCTTGTCGATCGTCTCGGTACAAATGCTGGTGTGGGTGGGTTGGTCAGTTCTTCGTTGGGCTGTTGGGCAGCCGGCCTTGCCGGGCTGCTGGAGATGGTGAGTTCGGCTTCGTGGTCAACCATGATGTCAGTTGCCACTTGTGTGTGTGTTAGAGGGTCAAAGTTGGTGGTGTCTTCTTCGGGTTGTTCGTAGCTGTTGGTGAACCACAATATGATTTGGTCCAAATGTTTTCTGTATATTTGTCCATTGGCCAATTTGACCTGAAACACCCTACTCCCTTCTTTGGCTATGAACGTGCCAGCGAGCCATTTGGGACCATGTCCATAATTGAGTACAAACACAGGGTCATTGACCTCAATATCGCGTGACAAATTTGCGCGGTCATGATACATACTTTGTTGATGCCGCCTGCCCTCCACGTGATCATGAAGATCAGGGTGGACAAGAGAGAGCCTTGTTTTTAGCGCCCTTTTCATGAGCAGCTCGGCTGGGGGAACCCCGGTGAGTGAGTGGGGTCTGGTGCAGTAGCTGAGCAGCACTCGGGACAGCCATGTCTGCAGGGAGCCATCCGACACACGTTTCAGGCTTTGCTTGATGGTCTGGACTGCCCGTTTTGCCTGGCTGTTGGATGTGGGCTTGAACGGGGCAGATGTGACATGTTTGATCCCATTGTGGTTCATGAATTCCTTGAATTCAGCACTGGTGAAACACGGCCCATTGTCGCTGACTAGGACATCAGGCAGGCCGTGTGTGGCAAACATGGCTCGTAGGCTTTCGATGATGGCAGTGGACATGCTTACAGACATTATTACACGTTCAATCCATTTTAAATAAGCATCCATGACAACCAAGAACATTTTGCCTAGAAATGGACACGCATAGTCCATGTGGATCCTTGACCACGGTTTGGAGAGTCATGGCCACAAACTTAGCGGTGCTTCCCTGGGTGCATTGCTCAGTTGAGAGTAAGTGTTGCACTGGCGCACGAATGACTCTAAATCTGTGTTGATGCCGGACCATCACTCATGGGATCTGGCTATGGCTTTCATCATTACAATGCCTGGGTGGGTGCTGTGTAGGTCTCGAATGAACGTTTCTCTGCCTTTCTTGGGCAAGACCACGCGATTACCCCACAGCAGACAGTCCGCCTGGAAGGACATTTCGTCTTTGCGCCTGTGGAAAGGCTTAATCGCCTTTTGCATCTCCACTGGGCCACTGGAGCAGCTCCCTTGAGCAGCTTTTACAAAGGACAGTAAAGGATCCTGGCTGGTCCAAAGTCCTGATCTGGTGGGCCATAACGGTGACTTTTCATTTTCGAATGCATCCATTACTAAGAGCAAGTCTGTAGGCTGTGCCATTTCCATCCTGGTGGTGGGCAATGGTAGCCGACTGAGAGCATCAGCGCAGTTCTCTGTGCCCGGTCTGTGGCAGATTACATAGTTGTATGCCGACAGCGTGAACACCCATTTTTGGATGCGGGCAGAGGCATTGGTGTTAATCCCTTTGCTCTCAGAGAACAGCGATATGAGCGGCTTGTGGTCAGTTTCAAGCTCAAACTTAAGGCCAAACAAGTACTGGTGCATTTTTTTTAGCCCATAATCGCACGCCAGAGCCTCTTTTTCAATCATGCCCTTTCAGCCTTGGACAGACTCCTGGACGTATAGGCGACCGGTTGTAAACTCGCTGATTCGTTAGCCTGTTGTAGCACACACCCGACCCCATTTGACGACGCATCTCAAGCTAGCATTAATCGTTTACATGGGTTATACAGAACATGCAATTTGTTTGAACACAACAGATTTCTGGCTTTCTCAAAGGCAATCTCTTGTGAATTCCCCCATACCCAGTCGTCTCCCTTGTGCAGTAACACAGGTAGAGGTTTTGGCAAGGTGCTTAACCTGGGTAGGAAATTACCGAAATAGTTGAGGAGTCCCAGGAACGACTGCAGCTCCGTCACATTCTGTGGTCTCGGCGCGTTCTTGATGGCCTCCATCTTGGCGTCGGTGGGTCTGATGCCGTCTGCTGCGATTCTTCTTCCCAAGAATTCGACCTCCGGTGCAAGGAAAACACACTTCGAGCGTTTCAATCTGAGTCCCATGCAATCCAACCGACTAAGAACCTCTTCCAGATTCTTCAAGTGCTCGATGGTGTCCCGACCTGTAACTAGTATGTCATCCTGAAAAACCACGGTGCGAGAACCGACTTTAGCAGGCTCTCCATGTTCCGTTGGAAGTTTGCGGCGGCTGACCGAATCCCAAACGGGCATCTGTTATAGATGAACAGACCTTTGCGCGTGTTGATGCAGGTGAGGCCTGTCATGTATCTCACACCACTGTATATAACTGTATCTTACCATGCTATACATGACTGTAACTAGATATGACCTGTAACCACAAGCATACTTTACCAGCAGGGGTGCACTTGCAGGAGACACTGCACACCTGTCCCACACAGGTATATAAAGGCAGGTCTCAGGCAAGTGAGGCATTCCAGAGCTGTGAAATAAAGGTGCAGGTCCTGAGTGACCTTGACTTCAGCATGTGCCTCGTGTAATTCTGTACTGCAGGGTCAGGACTTCACAGTGGCGACGAGTTACGGGATCACAGAATCTACAGAATGGCTACCAACGGCTCAGATGAGAATTACAATGCTGGAGATAATTGGGAGGACTTTATAGAAAGGCTCCAGCAAAGCTTTGTAACCAAAGACTGGTAGGGCGACGATAAGGCAGACAAGAGAAGAGCCCATCTCTTGGCCAGCTGTGGCTCGAAAACATACGCCTTAATGAAGGAACTGCTGGCATCCGAGAAACCAACAAGCAAGTCATTTGAAGAGTTGAGCACACTGGTGAGAGACCACCTGAAGCCAGCGAGCAGCCTACACATGGTCAGACACAGGTTCTACAACTACAGACGCTGTGTGGGCCAGAGCATACCCGACTTTGTGGCGGAACTTCGGAGGCTGGCTAGTTTATGTGAGTTCTCCGATGAACTAAGGAGAGAAGTACTGAGAGACTTTTTTATTGAAGGAATAGGCCACGCAGGCATATTCTGAAAGCTCATAGAGACCAAGAACTTGACCCTAGAGGCAGCAGCATTGGTCGCACAGACATTCTTGGCAGGAGAAGAAGAAATGAGGTTGATCTATACTGCGGGTACGACAACTAACGAAACATCGGAACAAGGGGTTCACAGCATGAAACAAGCCGCTACCCCCACACACAGACAAAGGCAGGAGAGCAGGCCTTCAACAGCAGGCAGTGGCGCCAGAAGCCATCAAGGGCCACATGAACGGCCATTCACACCTCATCAACCCACAATGTGAGCAATCAACTACAAACTGAGAGAAGCTCAAGAGAGATCAGCCAGACGCAGCTCATCCTTCGGAAACAATGGAAGCGGTCTGTGCTGGAGATGTGGGGGAAGGCACTCATCAAGGGGGTGTCGATTTCAGCATGCCATTTGCAGAAACTGAAACTATACAGGGCATCTGGTCCGCATGTGCAGAAAAACAGCAGCTCGGCTGGTATACGAATCGGAAGGGTCGGAAAGCGGACCAGAAGACGCAGAGGACAGTGCCCGGGACACCGAGGTACAGCGGGTCAACACGATCAATGTCCACTGTTCTTACAACAAGATGCCTCCAATAATGATGAGGGTCCTACTCAACGGGATACCCATCAACATAGAACTGGACACGGGGGCCAGTCAATCCCTCATGAGCGTTCAACAATTTGAACAGCGGTGGCCGCACAAAAGCAACAGACCAAAACTCACAAGGGTCGACACCAAACTAAGGACCTATACCAAAGAAATCGGCCTAGTCCTTGGCAGCGCCATGCTCTCAGTCACACACAAAGGGATGGTGAACCGACTTCCCCTGTGGATTGTCCCCGGAGATTTCCCAGCACTGTTGGGGAGAAGCTGGCTAGCAAAACTAAATTGGAAATGGGATGATGTTTATGCCATGTCGTCAAAGGAACGGACCTCTTTGAACATCTCTCTCAACCAGGTGTGGGCACCTTCAAAGGGGCTAAAGTTAAAATCTACATCACACAGGATGCTAGACCGGTCCATCACAAGGCTAGAGCTGTGCCTTATGTGATGAGGGAAAAGATTGAACATGAACTGGACCGGCTTCTGCGGGAAGGCATTATCTCACCCGTGGAATTTAGCGACTGGGCAAGTCCCATCGTTCCAGTCATGAAGCCTGATGGATCCGTACGAATCTGTGGGGATTACAAATCTAACATAAACAGAGTCTCCCTACAGGTCCAATATCCACTGCCCAGAGCGGAGGACCTATTTGCCACATTGGCTGGAGGAAAACTTTTCTCGAAACTAGATCTCACATCTGTGTATATGACGCAAGAACTGACCGAAGAGTCTAAGCTACTCACCACCATCAACACACATCGAGGCCTTTTCATTCGGCATCAGGTCGGCAGCTGCTATATTCCAGCACAACATGGAGAGTCTGCTCAAGTCCATCCCGAGGACAGTTGTGTTTCAGGACGACACACTCATCACGGGCAGGGACACCGACTCCCATCTCCGCAATTTGGAGGAAGTACAAAAGCGATTGGATTGGGTAGGCCTAAGAATTAAGAAATCCAAGTGTCTGTTTCTCACGCCCGAGGTTGAATTTTTGGGCAGAAGGATTGCCGCTGATGGAATCCGCCCAACAGAATCCAAAACCGAAGCAATTCGTCTGGCAACCAGGCCCCGGAATGTCTCGGAACTGCGCGCCTTTCTCGGGCTACTCAACTACTTTGGGAACTTTATGCAGAACTTGAGCACGCTGCTGGAGCCTCTCCACGTGCTACTCAAAGGGATATGATTGGTTTTGGGGGAACGCCCAAGAACGCGCCTTCAATAAGGCACGCAACCGTCTATGTTCAAACAGTGTTTTGACTTTTTTTGACCCAGGTAAAAAGCTAGTTCTTACATGTGATGCGTCAGTGTACGGGATTGGGTGCATTTTACAGCATGTCAATGGTGCGGGTAAATGACAACCCTTTGCTTATGCCTCCAGGTCACTTTCGTGGGCGGAGCGCGGGTACGGTATGGTGGAGAAGGAGGCACTTGCTTGCATGTACGGTGTCAAAAAGATGCACCAATACCTTTTCGGGGCCAAGTTTGCGTTAGAAACCGACCACAAATCCCTCTCGTCCCTGCTATCCGAGAGCAAGGCAATAAACGCCAACGCCTCGGCGCGCATTCAACGGTGGGCACTCATGCTGACGTCTTACGACTACACAATAAGGCACAGAGCAGGCACAGACAACTGTGCCGACGCGCTTAACAGGCTACCCCTGGCGACCACAGAAGGGTCCGACGAACAGGACCGTGAGATGGTCATGGCAATCAATACCTTTGAGTCCACAGGTTCGCCCATGACGGCTCGCCAAATCAGAGCCTGGACGACCAGCAACCCCATGTTATCCTTAGTCAAAAGATGTGTTTTAACTGGTGACTGGGCAGAGGCTCGCAATGCCTGCTCGGAGGAGATCAAATCTTTCCATAGGCGCATGCATGAACTATCACTACAGACAGACTGCCTGATGTGGGGCAGCCGAGTAGTCATGCCTTTGTGAGGCAGAGAGGCGTTTGTCCGGGAGCTCCACCGCGAGCACCCGGGGATCGTTCTCATGAAGGCCATAGCCAGATCCCATGTCTGGTGGCCTGGCATTGATGCAGACTTAGAGCTCTGCGTCCAATGGTGCGCCATTTGTGCCCAACTCAGCAATGCCCTCAGGGAGGCCCCCCTAGCCCCTGGCACTGGCCCACCAAACCATGGTCGCGGGTGCATGTAGACTATGCGGGCCCATTCATGGGCAAAATGTTCCTCGTAGTCGTCAACGCATTTTCAAAGTGGATCGAATGCATTATTTTAAACTCGAGCACCACCTCCACCACTGTGGAGAGCCTTAGAACCATGTTTGCAACGCATGGAATTCCTGATAATGGTCAGTGATAATGGTCCGTGCTTCACCAGCGCAGAATTCCAAGATTTTATTGTTGACCACGGCATAAATCACGTTGAGACGGCACCGTTCAAGCCAGCCTCCAATGGCTGGAGAAAGCAGTGCAAATCATTAAACAAGGCATGCTTAAAATCCAAGATCCCACGCTGCAGAGCCGCCTGTCGTGACTGCTGCTGGCATACAGATCTCGTCCGCATTCGTTGACTGGGGATCCCCCCGCAAAACTATTGATGAAACGGACCTTAAAGACTCGGCTCTCATTAATCCTCCCAGACATGCATGAAATTGTTGAGGCAAAGCGGCGGAAGCTAACTGAGTACCATGACCGAAATTCGAGGGGGAGGTGGAATGAGATAGGGGACAAAGTGTTTGTGCTAAACTATGGCAGGGGTCCCAAATGGCTTGCAGGGACAGTAACAGGCAAGGAAGGAAACAGGCTACTGCTTGTACAAATGGACAATGGACAAACCTGCCGGAGGCATGTAGACCAAGTAAAAAGTAGATTTACCAACAACACTGTAGAACCAGAGACAGACTACAATGTGGAACTCACACCACACCTGGTGGACAGACAGAGGGAACAACCTGAGGAAAGGGCAGTCTCAACAGACAGCACAGCCCAGGCGAGATACCAGCAATCACACCGAAAGAAAAACAGGCACCAAGGCAAACAACTGAACCACAACTAAGACGCTCCATGTGAGAGCGTAGACCACCTTAGAGACTGAATCTATAAAGACAATAAGACCTTGGGGGAGGGTGATGTCATGTATCTCAGACCACTGTATACAACTGTATCTTACCATGCCATACATGACTGTAACTAAATATGACCTGTAACCACAAGCATACTTTACCACCAGGGGTGCACTTGCAGGAGACACTGCACACCTGTCCCACACAGGTATATAAAGGCAGGTCTCAGGCAAGTGAGGCATTCCAGTGCTGTAAAATAAAGGTGCAGGTCCTGAGTGACCTTGACTTCAACATGTGCCTCGTGTAAGTCTGTACTGCAGGGTCAGGACTTTACAAGGCCTTTCGAAGACTCCTCCAGCTCCTGCATCATGTAGGCCGAGGTCAGGTCCAGCTTGGTGAATGTCTTCCCTCCAGCCAGGGTCGCAAACAGGTCTTCTGCCTTGGGTAGCGGGTACTGGTCTTGCAGTGAAAAATAATTAATTGTTACTTTATAGTCCCCACAAATTCTGACCGTGCCGTCAATTTTAAGTACCGGGACAATCGGACTGGCCCATTCGTTGAATTCCACTCGCTGCAGCCTGTCCAGCTCAATTTCCACTTTCTCTCTCATCATATACGGTACCGCACGTGCCTTGTGGTGGATGGGTCGCGTACTGGGAACCAAATGGATCTGCACTTTTGTCCCCGAGAAGCTTCCAATGCCTGGCTCGAACAGCGATGGGAACTTGCTCAGAACCTGGGCACATGAGGCGTCGCCGACGGACGAAAGCGCTCGGATGTCGTCCCAGTTGCAGCGGATTTTTCCCAGCCAGCTTCTGCCAAACAGTGTGGGGCCATTCCCTGGCACAATCCATAGTGGGAGTTCGTGCACCGCTCCATCATAGGATACTTTGACTTCTGCACTGCCCATTATAGGGATCAGTTCCTTGGTGTAAGTTCTTAGTTTGGTGTGAATGGGGCTGAGCTTGGGCCTGTGGGCCTTGTTGCACCACAGCCTGTCGAAGGCCTTTTTGCTCATGATAGACTGACTCGCACCCGTGTCCAGTTCCATGGATACTGGAATTACATTCAGTTCAACTTTTAACATTATTAGTGGACATTTCAAGGTGAAGGTGTGTACCCCATACACTTCTGCCTCCTCAGTACGAGTCTCCAATTCAGCCTGATCTACAGTGGATCTATCTTCCTCTGCAACGTGGTGGTTTGCAGGGTTTGCAGCTCGCCTGCACATTCGCTGGAGGTGTCCCATTGTTCTGCAGCTGTTGCACGCATAGTGCTTGAAGCGGCATTGATGGGGCCCGATGATCACCTCCACAACGCCAACTTCCTCGCATTAACGACTGATGGCGGACTCTGGGTCATCTGAGGTCGGGCAGCAGCAGCCGGCGTGTACGTTCTGCCATGTACATTCCTGCTCGAAACCGACGTTACTTTGTGCACAGTACTGGCCGAACCTCTTTATGCTGCAAAATTTGTTTGGTGTTGTCGTTGGTGGACATAAATGCCTGGGCTATCGTTATGGCTTTGCTCAAACGCGAAGGATTACCTCATAGCCAATGCCAAGCACAAAAAAGTCTCTCAGCATTTGTTTTAGGAATCCATCAAATTCGCAATGTCCTGCGAGGCGCCTTAGTTCAACGACGTAGCTCGCCACTTCCTGGCCCTCCGTTGACACATGCAGAACCGATACCTCATCATCAAAACGCTTTCCTTAGGATTTAGGTGCTCCCGGACCAGCGTAGATTATTCTTCCTAGAATTTGGTTGTTGGTTTTACCGGAGCTAGAAGATTCTTCATGAGGCCATAGGTTGTTGCCCCACAGACAGTTAGGAGAATCGCCCTTTGTTTGGTAGCATTCTCGTCCACTTCCAGCTCATTGACCACGAAGTATTGGTCGAGTCTCTCCACGAAGGCCTCCCAATCGTCCCCTTTTGAGAACTTCTCCAGGATACCAACTGTTCTTTGCATTTTCAATCGGTTGTTCGTTACCTCATCGCCAATTGATAAGCTCATAATAAAGGATGAAACTGGGCACTTTGTACAATAAGTAAGTGTGACCTTAGCTCCTTTAATAAGACTCCAGAGTGCAGGTACCGCGTGGGTGGCCTGCTTATATACTGGGCTCTCAAGGGATGCTGGGATCCCTTGGGACTCCAACAGGTAGGCTCTCTGGTGATGGTGTGAGACAGGTTGCCAAGGGTTGAATACATAACCCTTGCATGACAGGGCTCTGGGGTTCTCAAAGATTGCTGGCTTCCCAAAGATACAAGGCTGCATTAATTGTACCCACATCGCCTTGCGAGCACCTGTGGAGGATGCCGAGCAGTTCAGGAATAGAAAAGATTTCCACTCCATTAATGTGCAGCTCGTGTGTGACGACAAGCAGCACATCATTTCAGTCGATGCAAGATACCCTGGCAGCACCCATGATGCGTTAATCCTACACGACAGCATTATATCTGACATGTTTCAGCAGCAGCCTTAAGGGCAGAGCTGGCTACTGAGAGACAAAGGGTACGGCCTCGCCACCTGGCTCATGACGCCCCTACGCGTAACACGGACGGAAGCTAACCATCAATACAACATGTCGCACATTGCGACGCGCAGCATCATAGAGAGGACCATTGGCATATTGAAACAGTGTTTCCGATGCCTGGACCATTCCGGAGGCCACTTGCAATACTCCCCTGAGATTGTTGGTCACTTCACTGTTGTGTGCTGCATGCTACATAACTTAGCCATCATGAGGCAGCAGGAGCTGGTAGTGGAACCAGAAGACCCACATGAGGGGGAAGTGGCTGATGATAGTAATTTGGATGAGGATGATGACGACAATCAGGAAAGTATGCAAGTGTCTGATGCCGGAGCACGCCGTCATGCTCCTTTAACGATTGCTCGAGCTCTGCGCCAGCAGCTCATCCGTGAAAGCTTCAATTACTGATGCCTGAGGGCTCTGCGACAACTGTTCTGCATGGACATGTTTATTTTTTGGAGTTGTTCCTATGTTGTGCTGTGTTAATGGAACATGATGCAGTTTTAATGTAAAAATATTTTATTGAAAAGTTCACAATGTACTGCACGTTAATGTAATAAAATATTTGTTGTATCAAATTTTATTTTAATATGACTCTTTAAGGTCACTTAAAAACTTGAAGATCACTTATAAACTTGTAAAGTCACAAAAGTTACAAAACAATTTCAATGTGAAAAATCTTACTCTTAAGATCACTGAAACTTCAAGATCACTTTTTAGGTGGAAAATTAAATAACTTACAAAATTTGAGAGCATTTACACTCTAAGATCACTTAAAAACTCTAAGATCACTTATAAGTTTAAAGTTACAAAAGGTACAAAACAATTTCAATATGAAAAATCTTACACACTAAGACCACTGAAACTTCAAGATCACTTTTTAGGTGCAAAATTAAATAACTTACAAAATATAGAAATTAGGTGCAGGAGTAGGTCATTCGGCCCTTCAAGCCTGCACCGCCATTCAATAAGATCATGGCTGATCAGTCAACCTCAGTACCTCTTTCCTGCTTTATCTCCATACCCCTTGATCCCTTTGGCAATAAGGACCATATCTAACTCTCTTTTGAATATATCTAACGAACTGGCCTCAACAACTTTCTGCAGTAGAGAATTCCACAGGTTAACCAATCTCTGAGTGAAGAAGTTTCTCCTCATCTCGGTCCTAAATGGCTTACCCCTTATTCTTAGACTGTGACCCCTGGTTCTGGAACCCCCCAGCAACGGGAACATTCCTCCTGCCTCTAACCTGTCCAAACCCATTAGAATTTTATGTGTTTCTATGAGATCCTCTCTCATTCTTCTAAACTCAAGTGGATACAAGCCCAGTTGATCCAGTCCCGGGAATCAATCTGGTGAACCTTTGCTGTATTCTCTCAATAGCAAGAATGTCCTTCCTCAGATTAGGAGACCAAAACTGAACACAATATTCCAGGTGTGGCCTCACCAAGGCTCTGTACAACTGCAGTAAGACCTCCCTGCTCCTATACTCAAATCCTCTAGCTATGAAGGCCAACATGCCATTTGCCTTCTTCACCGTCTGCTGTACCTGCATGCCAACTTTCAATGACTGATGAATCATGACACCCAGGTTTCGTTGCATCTCCCCTTTTCCTAATCTGCCGCCATTCAGATAATATTCTGTCTTTCTGTTTTTGTCACCAAAGTGGATAACCTCACATTTATCCACATTATACTGCATCTGCCATGCATTTGCCCACTCACCTAACCTGTCCAAGTCACCCTGCAGCCTCTTAGCATCCTCCTCACAGCTCACACTGCCACCCAGCTTAGCATCATCTGCAAACTTGGAGATATTACATTCAATTCCTTCATCTAAATCATTGATGTATATTGTAAATAGCTGGGGTCCCAGCACTGAGCCCTGCGGCACTCCACTGGTCATTGCCTGCCATTCTGAAAAGGACCAATTTATTCCGACTCTCTGCTTCCTGTCTGCCAACCAGTTCTCTACCTGTGTCAATACATTACCCTCAACACCATGTGCTTTAATTTTGCACACTAATCTCTTGTGAGAACATTTACACTCTAAAATCACTTAACAACCCCTAGCTCACTTATAAGTTGTAAAGTTACAAAACCTACAAAACAATTTCAATTTGAAAAAAGTTACTACAGTTACATCAAGAACAAGAACAAAAGCAGCAAAGAAAGGCTGCAACCATCTCTCATCCACATCTCAGTGAATGTTCACTTCTTCATGGGGGTGTTATTTGATTGGCCGGACTGTGTGCCCTTATTGCAGCAGCTACCTCACTCTGGCCCTCTCTGACGGCCTGTGCCTTCACTTGCACTCCCTCTGACATTCCCTCCCTCATTTCCTGTGTCATTACTGCTATTTCTCCCATCAGTACCGTTACCTCTTCACCCACTGCACTGACGCTGCCCACGAGTGACCGGGTAAGGTCATTGGTCTCCACACCCAATGCCACAATCTGAGCCACATCTGCTGCACGCTGCATCTCAGGAGAGCGTGTTTCCAATCTCCTTCTCCTCTGCCTGGGTCTGCCTCATGGCACCACTCCAGTGGGAGGCGCAGGGCTGGGACGGTGGGACCCTGGGTGTTGCTGCTGGCACCACTCCAGTGGGAGGCACAGGCTGGGACGGTGGGACCCTGGGTGTTGCTGCTGGCACCACTCCAGTGGGAGGCACAGGCTGGGACGGTGGGGCACTGGGTGTAAACTGCTGTATTACAGAACCACCACCACCACCACCAGCACCACTTGGACCCGCAAAGTCGGAATCTGTGAAAACATAGAATGTCGGACCAGAACCTAGTGTTTGAAACACTGATGTCCATTGATGTGGGCTCATATATATTAAGCTCTAAAGTCTCCCCTGAAAACATTTCAGTCAACCCCTGCAGCCACTCTTGGTCCGGATCGTCCGCATCTGGTTCTTCTGGTTCTTCTTCTGTATGTTCAGGATCTTCAGGATTGGCAAAATATAAGAGAACAGTCAAATGGTTAGCAGCACAGGAGGGGGCAGGATGGGTGGCATGAGTGGTCTCACACGTAGCAGGCCAGGAAGCAGCTTGATTTGAAGGGTCACGATGGATTTTCAGGACTTACCCTCTCCTTCACATGTGGGTCCAGCTTGTGCAGTACTGATTGCTTTTCTCCATGTACGACTCATCAAAGCAGCGAGGGTGTCAGTGGATGCAGATTTAGCGGGCCTCCTCCTGTTCGAGTTCTTTCCCTTTTGTTGTGGGCCAATTTCTTCTGCAAAGATTCAAATAATAACTTCTTACAGAGTGCATCTTTCTGCAGGGTGGGACATATACAGATGGTCACATTTACAATTTAAGATTCCATTGAAAATTGAAAATATTACTTACACTAACTACTTGATCAAGGTCATGCCATTTCTTTTTACACTGGCTTCCAGATCTCCTGGTATGCACCATTGCGCAGTAATCTTCTGCAACTCGGTTCCAGCGTTTCTTCATTTATTTGGGTGGCACTTTTGTGCAATCTCTGTTGCTGGTATCCAGCTCCTGCCGCCATCTCTGCTCAATGACATTCACTAGTGTCTCCACTTCCTCATGCAAGAAATTCTTCGTTCTTGGTGGATGTTGTTCCATTGCTGTATTGAATTGACACTCAGTGATTTTTCAAAACACACAGTCCTTATTTTGTATGCACCTATGCAGCACTTATTCTGGAAGTTTAGCAGCAACAAACAGCACTCACTGATTCCAGCAGCTGATTTCTTCCACAGTACTGCTAACAGCACTCCTTCAGGCACAAAAAAATCAGTCAGAAGGCTTTACACAGCTCCACAAAACCAAAAATCACTCTTCTACATGTCCCTTTAAAGATGGCCGATTGCCAATGTTTGTATGCCATTGCGCATGCGGCACGCTCCAACGCGCATGCGCAACGTTGCCGGCAGTGCTTGCTGGCAACTCAAACTGATGCTGGGCTCTAGCCCCGCCCCCCTGCTGGCAATGCTTGCTCACAACGCCTTTGCTCCGTCCCCAGCAGCTCCTGCCTCGCCGCGCTACAAACGGATCTACAGATATCGAAGAATCGTGAGGTAAGTATTTGGCGCTTTTTCAGTTCTACAAATTAGGCGGGCCTCTCTGAGGGGCGCCATTCTACCGGGAGTCCAAAACTTGGGCCCAGAGTGACTCCTTTTTAATAGGATTTCCTCACTTTATGTTTAACCATCTTTTTAGAATCCTGTTCTATAACTCTATTTATTCCCTTGCCATGAATGTCCTCCCTGACTAGTTGAATTAAACATAGGAACAGGAGTTGGCCATGCAGTGTCTTAACTCAATCTACCCCGTTGGTTCAGTAACCTTTAATACCTTTGCCTAACAAAAATCTGTCAATCTCAGTTTTGCTATTTTCAAATTACCCCCAGCCGTGACAGCTTTTTGGGGGAGAGATTCCAGATTTCCACTACCCTTTGTGTGAAGAAGTGTTACCTGACATCACCTCGTAACGGCCTAGCTCTAAATTTGAGGTTATGCCTCCACCAGATTAAATCGTTTATCTCCAGCTACCCTATCAACTCCTTAAATCATCTTAAACAAACACCTCTCAATCTTCTACACTCAAAGTAAGATCCAAGTAAATCAGATGTTCAAGGTTTAACCGTCATCATCATCATAGGCAGTCTCTCAAAGCGAGGATGACTTGCCTACACATCCCGAACTATATCTTGGAGGGTGGACGATGCCTGTGCGTGGATTTTCTTTTAACGTGGGGGGGCCGTTGCACACCAGCCACCACACGGGCTTGACAGAACCAGGTCTTGGTCCAGTGACAAGGGCGACCGAAGACAACCGGAGACCTGCTCTGCTGCAGGGACCGAGCGCACACACATATCGCAGTGTGGGCTGGCTCATGCTGCCCTCGCCTCTTCTGGGCCCCAGACTCACGCTTCTCCTGGGCCCCGGTCACTTCCATCTCCAAACTCTTGCCGCTCCTTCGCCCCCTCCTGCTGTGCCTGCCCGCACTGCAATCAGCGACCTGACTTCGCAGCCGTCGCCCTCCTGCAGTGGTATGCTGTCGCTCGCTGCTCCCACTGATGGTCCCGGCCTGCTGATGGGTTTGCAGGCCGGGACCACACTGACGCATGCTGCTCCCTCTGAAGGTTTAACACCTCCCCATTGAATGGCTGCACAGCAGGTGACTCATGGATCGGATATAATTTGAACAAATAGACTATCTTTGGTGTGTCGGGTGCTTGAGTGCTGCTAGAATGAGCTCTCTCTGCACCAAAGGTACTATTACTATTTTATACAGCTCTTGATTCTCAACTTCTGTATTTCTATTTTCTTCCTCCGTCTCCCATCAAAAAATAATAATTTTGGGGGATTCAACCTGAAATAATGTGCAACATTTATATACACACACATTGAATACATTGGTATATCCTCTGTATGTGCATGGTACAGGGCTAGAAAATACTACTTTCATTTTACTGAGATACACAAATAATATTTCAAAGCAGGTGTCAGCCGTGGCTCGGTTGGTCGCACACTCACCTCCACTGTCGGCAGTGCTGACTTTCGGATGAGATGTTAAGCCAAAGCCCCGTCTACCCTCTCAGGTGGATTTAAATGAACCCATGGCACCATTCAAAGAAGAGCAGGGGAGTTATCCCCGGGGTCTCGTCAATATTTATCCCTCAAACAACATCACTTAAAAAATCTAGTCACGATCACACTGCTGTTTGTGTGCCCTTGCTGCGCGCAAATTATCTGCTGCATTTCCTACATAATAACAGCGGCTACATTTCAAAAGTACTTGAATGGCTGTAAAGCAGTTTAGGACTTCCTGAGGTCGTGAAAGACACTGTGTAAATGCAAGACTTTTCTTTCTTTATATTTTATTTTCCTCAACTCCCGCCCCAACAGCACTGTGGAGTAGTTTCACCACAGGGACTGCAGCGGCTTAAGAAGGCAGCTCACCATCACCTTCTCAAGGGCAATTAGGGATAGGCAAAAATGCTGGCCTTGCCAGCGACACCAAATCCCATGAAGACAATAAAAAAGTATTGCACTACACAGGCTTATTGAAACATGATGGGGAATGCTAGTGATAATGATTGTTAGCGTTAGTGATTTCTAGGAATCACTCAACACTCAGAGTCGGTTCCAACGCCTGGCGGCCTTTATTACGCTCAGCGGGGAGAAAAACTCAGGACCGTATCCAGGTTTCTCTCCACAGAACAAAGGGTTACATGCACCTTTATATGTTTTACAACAGTTACAAACAGTTTACTACAGCTACACAGCCCATCACGGCTGGACACAAGCCAATCACAATGATTATAGATTACATATAGGTTCTTTTAACCCAATAGAATTCCCCTCGTGTCTCGGGAACCATATGTTCGATTATTGCCAGCTTGGGCTGATTGATGACTTTACTATAGGAGATAGGTTCTCTCACTAGTTCTTTCTTCTTGGAGAAATAATTGGTTTATAACCTTGTTTACAGGAGATGGGTTCTCTTATCTCTTTCTTCCTGGGGAATTAATTGGTTATGGCCGTGAATACGGGAGATGGGTTCTCTCCTCATTATTCTTATCCTGCACCCAAGGCATTCCTATAGTGGGCCTCACAGGGTTATTGCTCGGTCATTGAACATTCAACAGTTCACAGTTCACAGCTTGACTACCTGATTTCCCATCATGCCTGGGCAGCCATTTTATGTGTGGCCACTTTAAACTTATATGCGGTTAGATATATCTAGCAGGTGCCTAATGCCTAGTGTTCTGGTATAATCTAAAGGTGCCTTCCTCCTACAACAATGATAATGATGTTTGACAAATTTGCTGGAATTCTCTGAGGATGTAATGAGCAGGGTGGATAAAGGGGAACCAGTAGATGTAGTGTATTTGGATTTCCAGAAGGCATTCGATAATGAAGGTGCCACAAATAAAAGTTACTGCGCAAGATAAGAGCTCACGGGGTTGGGGGTAATATATTAGCATGGATAGAGGATTGGCTAACTTACAGAAAACAGATAAATGGGTCATTTTCAGGTTGGCAAATTGTAACTAGTGGAGTGCCACAGGGATCAGTGCTGGAGACTCAACTATTTACAATCTATATTAATGACTTGGATGAAGCGACCAAGTGTAATGTAGCCAAATTTGCTGATGATACAAAGATATGAGGGAAAGCAAGTTGTGAAGAGGACACAAATAATCTGCAAAGGGATATAGATAGGCTAAGTAAGTGGGCAAAAAATTGGCAGATGGAGTATAATGTGGGAAAATGTGAGCCTAGCCACTTTGATAGGAAGAATAAAAAAGTGAATAATTATTTAAATGGAGAGAGACTACAAAATGCTGTGGTACAGAGAGATCTGGGCGTCCTTGTACATGAAACACAAAAAGTTAGCATGCAGGTACAGCAAACAATCAGGAAGGGGGATGGAATATAAAAGTAGTGAAGTCCTGCTCCAATTGTACAGGGCATTAGGGAGACCACACCTGGAGTACTACGTTTAGTTTTGGTCTCCTTATTTAAGGAGGGATATACTTGCATTGGAGGCAGTTCAGAGAAGGTTCACTCGGTTGATTCCTGAGATGAGGGGGTTGTCTTATGAAGAAAGGTTGAGCAAGTTGGAGTTTAGAAGAATGAGAGGTGATGTAATTGAAACATGTAAGATTATGAGGGCTGGACAGGGTAGATGCAGTGAGGATGTTTTCTCTCATGGGGGAATCTAGAACTAGGGGGTATAGTTTCAGAATAAAGGGTCACACATTGAAAACAAAGATGAGGAGGAATTTCTTCTCTCAGAGCGACGTGAATCTGTGGAATGCTCTACCCCAGAGAGCTGTGGAGGCTGGGTCATTGAATATATTTAAGGTGGAGTAGGATAGGTTTTTGAACGATAAGAGAGTCAAGGGTGATAGGGAGTGGGAAGGAAAGTGGCGTTGACACGCCTGCAACATTTGGTTTGCGCTGCACCCGTAGTGCTTGGTAGTGACACCGCCAGAGAAAGCTAGCATTCAGAGCTGTCCCGGGGCGCTAAGGGAAGGAATGACTGCATGAGGCAAGTGTGATTGATTATTGGGTTTTTTTGCGATTTAATTTATTTGGGGTGAGTAATGTATAATGAATGTTTTTTGTTCCGATTCTTTTTTTTTGCTGGGATGCCTCTCTTAGCGCGCTACGAAGCCGGCTCTTAAGCAAGAGATATTCAGTTGCTCAACCAGTCTAGCACCCTAGGGGAAGTGTGGAACGTTTCCCTTTGCGCTCCATTCCACTGTCAGGGTGCACCCACTAAATTTTGTGGCTGCCATCGTCATCCATTTCCCAGCGCAAAATGTACCGTCCACTCATTAGCATCTTAAAAACCCTCCAACCGAATTTCCAGCCGCTTGCGTCTTAACTGTTTAAAAAAATGGCCCTTTAGTTAAAATTAAAGCTGAGTAACCTCAATCTATTGAGCCAGAAATTTGGAAGAACTCCTACGCGCTTGATGGGGCAAATCATGCCCGTGACTTTTTAACTGTGTCCTGATCTTTCCTTATCTTAAGTTGATTGCAGCAGTTTTCATAAATCCACAGGGAGCATTAAACCACCATAAAATTCACAGGAACAGTAGGAGGTACCATGGTCCAAATGCTTTTCCCAGTCGTTGAGAATTTAAGATCAGATCTTCAACTCTGCTTGAATACTTACCAAGTAAAAATCTTGCTAGTTCCAGTTCTCAGTGTAAAGAAATGATGCTTACAATGATGAATTAGTTTCATGTTTCAGGACTCGAGTCAAGTGTACACAAACAACTTGACTAATTAGTTTCTCTCAGTTATGGAATTTACTTTAGAGCCCTTACAGTTAGAGCTTCATGTTCTGTTGTATGTTGACAACTTGCTTGTACCTACAGGATGCTGGGGAACATCTCCATGTCTTATGGCATCTCATCATAGCATGGTTACAAGCTGGGCTAAAACTCAGCCTGTCAATGGCCTAGTTTTTAACCCATTCAGCGCCTATTCCTGACCACAGTATTTCCGCAGACAGTGGGTGTCCACTCCTATATATTTAAGTTACCTCCACCCTGTGACCTAGACCTGTGGCCAATTTTCAGCGCTTCTCAAATTCATCCCAACAGATCATTTCTAAATGTGCAGATATGACAAAACCCTCTGAAAAAGGAAAAAGGTGGTAGACTGCAGCCAGGCAAGATGCCTTCTTGCTGTTAAAAGGCACTGACTCGGACATCCTGCCTGCTTTCTCCGGACCCCACATACCCATTCCATTCAGACGTCTCATGCTTCTCTGCTGTGATATCCACTGCCTAATCTCATGGGGTACATGCACCCATTGACCCGTTGCTTATGCTAGCCTTGTCCTGACATCAGTTGAACAATAGTTTATTCTTCGCAAGCTTTGCGTCCCAGTCACAACCTGGGCAGTCCTCTTAATTGCGCATGTTACAGGGTTTAACCGAACTGACCTGCACTCTTCACACCGACCCACTTTGTTTGTGAATTGTCCACACCTACAAGAAGGTCAAATATCAAACTGGGCTCAATCGCTCCAGGATCGGGATTTCCATCGTGTTCTGGGGGCACAGTCTAAAAATTAAAGACCGGCCTTTAAGGAGCGAAGTTAGCAAACACTTCTACACGCAAAGGGTGGTAGAAGTTTGGAACTCTCTTCTGCTAACGGCAATTTATTCAAGGTCAATTGTTAATTTTAAATCTGAGATTGATACATTTTTATTAATCAATGGTATTGAGGGATATGGGGCAAAGGTGGGTACATGGAGTTAGGTCTCAGATCGACCATGATCTCACTGAATGGCGCAACAGGCTAGAGGGGCTACGTGGCCTACTCTTGTTCCTATAATTACACTCTCCCTTGTGTCAATACAATGGGCCTGAATTTGCGGTTGGAGGCTTCCCGTGGGCGGATGTCGCCGACTGGCAAAAATAATAGGAACCTACCTGATGGTTCTGGATCCATGGAGACTCGTGCTCCTGGGCCTTTCCGCGTACACGCAGGTAGAGGCCCACATATCCCAGGGACGCATGTGGTTCGCAAGCGCCCCTGGGATCATGTGGGCTGACTCAACCAATGAAAGAAAGGGATCCCCATTCATGCTTCGGGAGATTCCGTATGTACGGAAACTGTAAGCATGATATAAATAAATAAATAAATAAATAAATAAATAAATTGCCTATTTAAAATTAATTAAAATACCATTTAATTAAATATGTAAACCAAAATTTTTTTTTGAAAAATAAATTTAAATCTTTTAAAGAGGTTAAAAAATAACCTTACCTTATTGTACAGGTTTTTTAATGTTAAAATAATTGAAACATTTTTTTTTTAATATTTCAACTATTAGGCTGGAAAAAGCAGGCTTTCAGCCATTCATAACAGCAGCCAGGAATGATGTCACAAAGCAGCCCAAGCCACTCCCAGTCCAGGTAAAACCAGTGCAGGTGCAGCACGGGTTAGATACAGAACAAAGCTCCCTCTACACTGTCCCATCAAAACTCCCAGGGCAGGTACAGCATTGGTTAGATACTGAGTAAAGCTCCCTCTACACTGTCCCATCAAACAATCCCACGTCAGGTATGGCTCAGGTTAAATACACAGCAATGTTCCCTCTGCACTGTCCCATCAAGCAATCCCAGGCAGGGACAGTACGGGTTAGATACAGAGTAAAGCTCCCTCTACACTGTCCCATCAAACAATCACAGGCCAGCAACAGCACGGGTAAGATACAGAGTAAAGTGATAGGTCCTTACTATACAGTATAAATGCACAAGAGGCCCATACTTGAGAGAAGGTCACTCTGTGACCAGTAACTTTTATTAGCCAGCACTGAAGTGATGAAGGTGGGTGGAGCTTCCCCTTTTATACCTGAAGGTCCAGGTTAGGAGTGTCTCCCACAAGCTCACCACCTAGTGGTGAATGTTCTCACAGTGTACAACTTAGGTCAGTTTATACATGGGTTACAATGACAGTTAAATACATGACATCACCTCCCCTCCAAAGTCTTATTGGGATCACAGGCTAAGTCTCTCTGGTGGTTTATGCTCCCTTGTAGAGCACCTGAGTTGGGGCTCCGGTTGTTGGGCGCTGGCCTGAGTGTCTGCTGTTTGCGGTGCCTCAGGCTTGTCTGGACTGCCCACAGTGACTGGGCTCTCCTCCGCTTGGTTCCGGTGTTCGGTCACCAGTGGAGGAGTGAACTCTACATTGTGTTCTTTCTCTGCTTCTTCTATGGGGTTGCTGAAGCTCCTTTTTGTTTGATTCACGTGTTTGCGGCAGATTTGTCCATTGGTAAGTTTAACTACCAGAATCCTATTCCCCTCTTTGGCAATCACAGTGCCTGCGAGCCATTTGGGCCCTGCAGCATAGTTGAGGACAAAGACAGGGTCGTTGACATCAATACATCGCGCCCTCGCATTCCCGTCGTAGTCACATTGTGACTGGTGCCTGCTCTCAACAATTTCTTTCATGGTGGGGTGTATAAGGGATAACCTGGTTTTGAGCATCCTTTTCATTAGCAGCTCTGTGGGTGGAACCCCTGTTAGCGAGTGTGGTCGGGATCTATTGGCCAACCAGCGGCTTTGTAGGGAACCCCCTTGGATTCTGAGCATCCCCTGTTTGAGTATATGCACTGCTCATTCCGCCTGGCCGTTTGAGGCCGGCTTGAACGGTTCCCTTTTGACATGGTTGATACCATTTCCTGCCATGAAGTCCTGGAATTCAATACTTGTAAAGCACGGGCCATTGTCGCTGACCAAGACGCCCGGTAGACCATGGGCGGCGAACATTGCCCGTAGACTTTCTACCGTGGCAGAGGTTGTGCTTGAATTGAGAATATCACACTCGATCCATTTGGAGTAGGTGTCTACTACAACCAAAAACATTTTTCCCATGAAAGGACCTGCGTAGTCCACATGGATGCGTGACCATGGCTTGGCGGGCCATGGCCAGGGGCTAAGGGGGGTTTCCCTGGGCGCATTGCCCAGCTGGGCACACGTGTTGCACCTGCGAACACAAAGTTCCAGGTCTGCATCTATCCCTGGCCACCAAATGTGTGACCTGGCAATTGCCTTCATCATGGCAATGCCTGGGTGCTCATTGTGAAGTTCTCTGATGAACACCTCTCTGCCCATCTGGGGCATGACTACTCAGTTTCCCCATAATAGGCAATCGGCCTGAATCGAGAGTTCATCCTTGCACCTGTGAAATGGTTTGAATTCCTCAGGGCATGCCCCGTACGTGGCTGCCCAGTCCCCATTCAGGACACATTTCTTGACTAAAGACAGTAGCGGGTCTCTATTTGTCCAGACTTTAATCTGACGGGCTGTCACGGGTGAGCCTTCACTTTCAAAAGCTTCGGCAGCCATGACCATCGCAGCAGCATGCTCGGTTGCTCCCTCGGTAGTGGCCAGTGGGATCCTGCTGAATGCATCTGCGCAGTTTTCAGTGCCCAAATTGTATAGTCATAGGTGGCTAACGTGAGTGCCCACCTCTGTATGCGGGTCGATGCATTTGCATTTATGGCCTTGTTGTCGGCCAAAAGGGATGTTAGGGGTTGTGATCTGTTTCCAGCTCAAATTTCTTGCCAAACAGGTTGATTTCATGTATTTAACTGTCATTGTAACTCATGTATAAACTGACCTAAGTTGTACACTGAGAACATTGACCACTAGGTGGTGAACTTGTGGGAGACACTCCTAACCTGGACTTTCAGGTATAAAGGGGGAAGCTCCACCCACCTTCATCACTTCAGTGCTGGCTAATAAAGGTTACTGGTCACAGAGTGACCTTCTCTCAATAAAATCATCCCAATCATCACCAACACAGTACCTCTCGTCTGTGCTGCTAGTGGCCATGCTCGCGTGGTTTAAATCCCAGTTTCTCGTCGCCAATGATATGTCCTTACTATACAGTATAAATGCACACGAGGCCCATACTTGAGAGGTCAGGTACTGGACAAGATAGTTATAGTGTAAATATCCCTCTACAAAGCACCATCAAACAAGCTCAGGTGAGGTACAGCATGAGTTAGATACAAAGTAAATTATCCTCTACACTGTCTCATCAAACACTTCCAGAGCAGGTACAGCACGGGTTGAATAAACAATAAAGCTCCCTCTATAGTGTCCCAAGGAACAGTCTCACGTCAGGTATAGCAGTGGTCAGAAACAGTATAATGTTCCTCCTACAATGTCCCATCAACCGGTCCCAGGGGAGGTATAGCACGGGTCACATAAAGAGTAAAATTCACTCGATACTGTCCGATCAACACTATCAGGTCAGGTAGCACAGGTTGGACACAGAATAAAGCTCGCTCGCAGATCAGGTACAGCACGGGTTAGATACAGAGAAAAGCTCCCTCTACACTGTACCATCAAACACTCCCAGGCAGGTACAGCACGGGTTAGATACAGAGGAAAGCTCCCTCTGCACTGTCCCATCAATTACTCCCAGGGCAGGTACAGCACGGGTTAGATACGGAGTAAAGCTCCCTCTACTCTGTCCCATCAAACACTCCCAGGGCAGGTACAGAACTGGTTAGATACAGAGTAAAGCACCCTCTGCACTGTCCCATCAGACACTCCCAGGGCAGGTACAGCACAGGTTCGATGTAGAGTAAAGTGCCCTCTACACATTTCCATCAAATACTCTCAAATCAGGTATGGCACAGGTTAGACACCGAGTAACACAATCATTACACTGTCAGAACAAATACTCCAAGGGCGGTACAGCGTGTGTTAGATACAGAGTAACTTTTCCTCACCACTGTCTTATCAAACACTCCCAAGTCAGATATAGCACAGGATAGATAAAGTGTAAATTTTTCTACACTGTCCTATCAAACACTCTAATGACAGGTATCAGCATCATCATCATAGGCAGTCCCTCGAAGCGAGGATGACTTGCTTCCACGCCAAAAAGTGATGAGTTCACTGGTGTTTCAATGAAGGACCTAATATTCCAGATCCCGAACTACATCTTGGAGAGTGGAAGATGCCTGTGCTTGGATTTGTTTAACGTGTGGTGTCCGTTGCACACCAGCCATCACACAGGTTTGACAGAGCTAGGTCTTGGTCCAGTGGCAAGAATTACCCAAGACTAACTGGAGACCTGCTCTGCTGCATGGACCGAGCGCGCACACATATCGCAATGTGGGCTGGCTCGTGCTGCCCCTGGGCCCTTGTCTCTCCTGGGCCCCAGACGCATGCCTCTCCTGGGCCCCGGTCACTTCCTTCTACAAACTCTTGCCGCTCCTTCGCCCCTCCTGCTGTGCCTGCCCACACTGCAATCAGCGACCTGACTTCGCAGCCGTCGCCCTCCTGCAGTGGTATGTCGCCTCACGCTGCTCCCTCTGATGGCCCCGGCCTGCTGATGGTCTTGCAGGCCGGGGCCACGCTGCCGCACGCTGCTCCACCACACACATATACCTACACACACACACATACATATATATACCTACACACACACACATACATATATATACCTACACACACACACACACACACACACACATATATATACCTACACACACACACACATACACATATATATACCTACACACACACATATATATATACCTACACACACACACATACACACACACACATATATATACCTACACACACACACACATACACACACACACATATATATACCTACACACACACACACATACACACACATATATATACCTACACACACACATATATATATACCTACACACATACACACATATATATACCTACACACACACACACACACATATATATACCTACACACACACACACACACACATATATATACCCACACACACACACATATATATACCTACACACACACACACACACACACATATATATATACCTACACACACACACACACACATATATATACCTACACACACACACACACATATATATACCTACACACACACACACACACACATATATATACCTACACACACACACACACACACACACACACATATATATACCTACACACACACACACACACACACACATATATATATACCTACACACACACACACACACACACACACATATATATACCTACACACACACACACACACACACACACATATATATACCTACACACACACACACACACACACACACACACATATATATACCTACACACACACACACACACACACACACACATATATATACCTACACACACACACACACACATATATATACCTACACACACACACACACACACACACATATATACCTACACACACACACACACACACATACCTACACACACACACACACATATATACCTACACACACACACACATATATACCTACACACACACACACACACATATACCTACACACACACACACATATACCTACACACACACACACATATACCTACACACACACACACATATACCTACACACACACACACACACATATATACCAACACACACACACATATATACCTACACATACACACACACACACATATACCTACACACACACACACTCATATACCTACACACACACACACTCATATACCTACACACACACACACACACATATATACCTACACACACACACACACACACACACATATACCTACACACACACACACACACACATATACCTACACACACACACACACACATATACCTACACACACACACACACACACACACACATATATACCTACACACACACACACACACGCATATATACCTACACACACACACACACATATATACCTACACACACACACACACACACACATATATATCTACACACACACACACACACACATATATATATACTTACACACACACACACACATATATACCTACACACACACACACACACATATATACCTACACACACACACATATATACCCACACACACACACACATATATACCCACACACACACACTCACATATATACCTACACACACACACACACACATATATACCCACACACACACACAAACACACATATACCCACACACACACACAAACACACACATGTATACCTACACACACACACACACACATATATACCTACACACACACACACACACACACACACCTACACACACACACACACACACACACACATATATACCTACACACACACACACACACACACACATATATACCTACACACACACACACACACACACACATATATACCTACACACACACACACACACACACACACACACACACACATATATATACCTACACACACATGTACATCATCTTAGGCAGTCCCTCGGAATCGAGGAAGACTTGCTTCCACTCCTGAAGCGAGTTCTTTGTTGGCTGAACAGTCCAATACGAGAGCCACAGACTCTGTCACAGGTGGGGCAGATAGTCGTTGAGGGAAGGGGTGGGTAGGACTGGTTCGTCGCACGCTCTTTCCGCTGTCTGCGGAAAGGTATAGCATGGCTATAGCTACAGAATAAATTTCCATCAACACTGTCCCATCAAACAATCCCAAGTCAGGTATTGCACAGATTAGATACAAAGTAAAGCTCGCTCTACACTGTCCCATCAAACAGTACCAGGGCTGGTACAGCCCGGGTTAGGTACAGTGTAAAGTTCCGTCTACATTTTCCCATCAAACAAACCCAAGTCAAGTACAGCATGGGTTAGATACAGAGTAAAGCTGTCTCTATACAGTCCCATCAAAACCTTACAGGTCAGGTATCAGACCGGTTCGGTATAGTGTAAATATCCCTCTACAATACATGATCAAACAAGCTCAGGTGAGATACAGCACAGGTTAGATACAAAGTAAAGTACCCTCTACACTGTCCTATCCATAATTTCCAGGGCAGGTACAGCACGGGTTAGATAAAGAATAAAGCTCCCTCTGTACTGTCTGATCAACACTCTCAGGTCAGACTAAGCACAGGTTGGACACAGAATAAAGCTTGCTCTACTCTATCACAACAAACACTCGCAGGTTAGGTATACAAGGTTACATACAGAGTAAAACGCCCTCTGCACTGTCCCATCAAACACTTGCAGGTCAGGTACAGCATGTGTTAGATACAAAGTAAAGTTCCCTCTACATGACCCATACTAACAGTCCCAGGGAAGGTCTAGCAAAGATTAGATGCAGAGTAAAGCTCTCTTTAAACCGTCCTATAAAAGAGTCCAAGGGCAGGTATAGCACAGGTTGATAGAGTAAAGTTCCCTCTACACTGTCCCAGCAAACACAAACAGGGCAGAGAAAGCACAGGTTAGATCTTCATCATCATCATCATCATAGGCAGTCCATCGAAATCGAGGAAGACTTGTTTCCACTCTAAAAGTGAGTTCTCAGGTGGCTGAACAGTCCAATATGGGAATTACAGTCTCTGTCACAGGTGGGACAGACAGTGGTTGAAGGAAAGGGTGGGTGGGAAGACCGGTTTGCCGTGCACTCCTTCTGCTGCCTGCGCTTGCTTTCTGCATGCTCTCGGCGACGAGACTCGAGGAGCTCAGCGCCCTCCCAGATGCTCTTCCTCCGCTTAGGGTGGTCTTTGGCCAGGGACTCCCAGGTGTCAGTGGGGATGTTATCAGGGAGGCTTTGAGGGTGTCCTTGTAACATTTCCTCTGCCCACCTGGGGCTCGCTTGCCGTGTAGGAGTTCAGAGTAGAGTGCTTGCTTTGGGCGTCTTGTGTCGGGCATGCGAACAATGTGACCCGCCCAGCGGAGCTGGTCGACTGTGGTCAGTGCTTCGATGCTGGGGATGTTGGCCTGGTCGAGGACACTAACATTGGTGCATTTATCCTCCCAGGGGATTTGCAGGATCTTGCGGAGACATCATTGGTGGTATTTCTCCAGCGATTTGAGGTGTCTGCTATATATGGTCGACGTCTCTGAGCCATACAGGAGGGTGGGTATCACTACAGCCCTATAGACCATAAGCTTGGTACAAGGTTTGAGGACCTAATCCTCGAACACTCTCTTCCTCAGGTGACCGAAGGCTGCACTAGCGCACTGGAGGCGGTGTTGGATCTCGTTGTGGATGTCTGTCCTTGCTGATAGTAGGGCTTCCAAGGTATGGAAAATGGTCCACGTTATCCAAGGCCACGCCATAGATTTTGATGACTGGGGAGCAGTGCTGTGTGGCGGGGTCAGGTTGGTGGAGGTCTTACGGATGTTTAGTGTAAGGTCCATGCTTTCGTACACCTCAGTGAAGAGGTTGACGATGGCTTGGAACTCAGCCTCTGAATGTATGCAGATGCAAGCTTTGTCTGCGTACTGTAGTTTGACAACAGAGGTTGAGACACTCTTGGATCTAGCCTGGAGGCAACGAAGGTTGAACAGGTTCCCACTGGTTCTATAGTTTAGTTCCACTCCAGCGGGGAGCTTGTTGAGCATCAGATGGAGCATTGCAGCGAGGAAGATCGAGAAGCGGGTTGGTGCAATGACACAGCTCTGCTTGATCCGAGTCGGGATGTGGATTGGGTCTCTGCTGGATCCGTTGGTCAGGAGCAGGACTTGCATGTCATCGTAGAGCAGGCGGAGGATGGTGACAAATTTTTGGGGGCAGCTGAAACGGAGGAGGATGCTCCATAGTCCCTCACGGGTTAGACATAGAATAAAGCCCTCACTACACTGTCAGATCAAATACTCCAAGGGAGGTACAGCACTGGTTAGATACAGAGTAAAGCTCCCTCTACACTGTCCCATCAAACACAAACAGGGCAGGTACAGCACAGGTTAGATACAGAGTAAAGCTCCCTCTACACAGTCCCATCAAACACTCACAGGGCAGGTACAGCACAGGTTAAATACAGAGTAAAGCTCCCTCTACACAGTCCCATCAAACACTCCCAGGGCAGGTACAGCATGGGTTAGATACAGAGTAAAGCTCCCTCTACACTGCCCCATCAAACAAACCAGGGCAGAAACAGCACATGTTGGATACAATGAAAAGTTCCCTCTACGCTGTCCTATCTAACAGTCCCAGGGTAGCCATAGCACAGGTTAGATATAGAATAAAGCTCCCGCTACACTGTCCCATCAAACACTCCCAGGGCAGGTGCTGCACGGGTTAGATACAGAGTAAAGCTCCCGCTACACTGTCCCATCAAACACTCCCAGGGCAGGTGCTGCACGGGTTAGATACAGAGTAAAGCTCCTTCTACACCGTTCCTTTAAAAAATCCGAGAGTCAGTATAGCACAGATTAGATACAGAGTATAGCTCTCTCTATACTGTCCCATCAACCATTCCTAAGTCAGATATCATACGCTTTATGTTATGTATGTAAACATTACCAATGTATAAGACTTGCCACAAGGGGGCGCACCTATGAGAGACCCAAGGGTCACCTGCACACCCTGGGCAAGCAGGTACAAAAGACAGTCTACCATGCTGCATCCTCACTCTGGAGTTACATTAAAGAGACCAAGGTCACAACAGGTTGAGCTTACAATATACAGTCTGGTGGAGTTATTCTGAACATAACAATTGGCGACAAGTAACAGATCACGAACTTTCACGCGGTTATGGCTGCTGTTGGTATTCTTGAGAGATTTGTTGAGGGTGATAATTGGGAAGCCTTCATTGAGCGTCTTGACCAATACTTCGTGGCCAATGAGCTGGATAAGGAAGAATCCGCGGTCAAGAAAGAGCAATGCTCCTCACCGTTTGCGGGTCCACAATATATGGCCTCATCAAAAATCTGCTAGCACCGACGAAACCAACGGAAAAGACATATGAAGAGTTGTGCACGCTGGTTCGAGAACACCTCAAGCCGAAAGAGAACACCTGGATGGCCGGGTTTCGCTTTTATACGCACTATCGCTCCGAGGGTCAGGACGTGGCGAGCTATGTCGCCGACCTAAGACACCTTGCGGGACCGTGCCTATTTGCTGGATTTTTGGGGGAAGTGTTGCGGGACTTTTTCATGCTTGGAATCGGCCACGAGGTCATTCTTCGCAAACTGCTTTCTGCCGAATTCCTAGATCTGAGCAATGCCATCACGATAACCCAGGCTTTCATGTCAATGAATGATAACATTAAACAGATATCATTGCAGCATCGAAGCTCACCGGCAAGTACTGTGCATAAAATAATGCCTTCAGCAGGCAGAACAATACATAGCAAGGCCCACACGCCTGCAGAGGCCAGACCTAGGATGACTCAGAGTCCACCATGGGGCATGAATGCGAATCCATTAACACCTTGTTAGCGCAGCGGGGATAATCATTGAGCCCATCAATGTCGATTCAAGCACTACGTGTGCAAGGGCTGTGGAACAATGGGGCACCTCCAGCGAATGTACAGATGTGCTATGGCTCACCATGTGGCAGAGTCGGCAGAAGCTGACCGATCTGGCGCGGATCACGCTGAACGAGTAAGAGAGGTAACTCAACCTGAGACTGAAGAGGAAGTGTATGGGGTGCACAACCAAAAGCCCTCCGATAATGTTAAAAGTCAAATTAAATGGCATCCCAATTTCCATGGAATTGGACATGGGGGAGAGTCAGTCAATTATGAGCCAGAAGGCTTTTGAGAAACTGTGGGGCAACAAGGCACATAGGCCAAAACTAAGCCCAATCCACACCAAGCTGCACACTTACACCAAAGAGCTCATACCAGTCATTGGCAGTGCAGCAGTGAAGGTATTGTACGATGGAGCTGTGCATGATTTACCACTATGGATTGTACCAGGCGATGGCCCAACGCTGTTCGGCAGAAGCTGGCTAGGAAAGGTCCGATAGAACAAGGATGACATCAAAGCACTGTCTTCGGTAGATGACGCCTCATGCGCCCAAGTGCTAAACAAATTCCCGTCATTATTCAAGCCAGGCATCGGCAACTTCACAGGCGCAAAAGTGCAGATCCATCTAGTCCCTGATGCAAGACCCATTCATCACAAGGCCTGAGCAGTTCCATACATGATGCGAGAGAAAGTCGAGAACGAGCTGGACAGACTTTAATGAGAGGGAATCATTTCACCAGTCGAGTTCAACGAGTGGGCCAGTCCAATTGTTCCGGTGTTGAAAAGTGATGGGACGGTCAGAATCTGCGAAGACAACAAGGTAACGATTAACCGTGTCTCGTTACAGAACCAGTACCCACTACCCAAAGTGGATGACCTGTTCGCAACGCTAGCAGGGGGGGGGAAGTCGTTCACCAAGCTGGATCTAACCTCTGCTTAAATGACACAGGAGCTGGCTGAACTTTCGAAAAAATTGACGTGCATCAACAGGCACAGAGGACTATTCATATACCATAGATGCCCCTTTGGGATTTGCTCGGCTACGCCCATCCTCCAGAGGAACATGGGAAGTCTGTTGAAATTGGTTCCGCGCCCCGTCATGTTTCAAGACGACATCTTGATCACTGGCCACAACATCACCGAATACTTGCACAACCTGGAAGAGATTCTAAAGCGATTGGACAGAGTGGGACTCAGGCTGAAACGCTCCAAGTGTGTTTTCCTGGTGCCAGAGGTCGAATTTCTGGGGAGAAAGATTGTGGCGGACGGCATCAGACTCACAGACTCCAAGACGGAGGCCATCAAGAATGCACCTAGACCACAGAATGAGCTGCGTTCATTCCTGGGACTCCTCAACTATTTTGGTAACTTTCTACCGGGGTTGAGCACGTTACTGGAACCATTCAATTTATTGCTGCACAAGGGTGACGACTGGGTTTGGGATAAATCTCAAGAGACAGCCTTTAACAAGGCCAGAAACCTGCTATGTTTTAACAAGTTACTATATGACCCGTGTAAACCTTTAGTACTAGCTTGTGATGCATCTTCGTACGGGGTCGGTTGTGTGTTACAGCAAGCCAATGGGTCTGCATATGCATCCAGAAGCTTATCTAAGGCTGAAAGAGCCTATAGTATGGATGAGAAAGAAGCATTAGCATGCATGTACGGGGTTAAGAAAATGCACCAATACCTATTTGGACTCTGGTTCGAGCTCGAAACCGACCACAAGCTGCTCATTTCGCTGTTCTCAGAAAGCAAAGGTATTAACACCAATGCTTCATCCCGCATCCAAAGATGGGCACGAACGTTATCTGCGTATGACTATATAATCCGCCACAGACCAGGCACTGAGTACCGTGCTGATGCTCTCAGTCGGCTACCATTGCCCACCACCAGTGTGGAAATGGCGCAACCCGCAGACTTGCTTCTTGTAATGGATGCTTTTGAGAGCGAGCGGTCACCCGTCATGGCTTGCCAGATCAGGACCTGGACCAGCCAGGACCCTGTGCTATCACTAGTAAAAAGCTGGTCGGCAGTTCCCGGGGAAATGCAAGACGAAATTAAGCCATTCCACCGACGCAAGAATGAAATGTCCATCCATTCGGACTGTCTCCTATGGGGGAATCGTGTAGTTTTGCCCAAAAAAGGCAGAGAAATGTTTATACGTGACTTTCACAGTACCACCCAGGCATAGTCATGATGAAGGCTATCGCCAGGTCGCATGTTTGGTGGCCCGGCATTAGCTCGGAATTGGAGTCATGCGTATACCAATGTAACACATGCTCACAGTTGAGCAATGCACCAAGGGAGGCCCCACTGAGTCTGTGGTCATGGCCCTCCAAACACTTACTCTAAATGGATTGAATGTATAATAATGTCGTTATGTACGTCCACTGCCACCATTGAAAGCCTCCGGGCCATGTTCACTACCCATGGGTTGCCCGATGTATTTATTCGTGGAAATGGACCATTTTTCAGCAGCTCAGAATTCAATGAGTTCATGACCCGCAATGGCATCAAGCATGTCAGGTCTGCACCGTTTAAGCCCGCATCCAATGGTCAAGTGGAATGGACCGTCCAGACCATCAAGCAGAGCTTGAAACACGTGACGGACGGTTCCCTGCCGACTCGGTTATCTCAGATTCTGCTCAGCTACTGCATGCGAACCCACTCACTTCCCAGGGTTCCCGCTGCAGAATTGTTAATGAAGAGAGCATTCAAATCCAGGCTCTCCTGAGTCCACCCGGATCTCAATGATCACGTAGAAACCCGGCGTCACCGTTCTAATGTGTACCATGATCGCGTGGCTGCATCGCGTGACATTGAGGTCAATGGCCCCGTGTTTGTTATTAATTACGGTCATGGTCCCAAATGGGTTGCTGGCACTGTGTTAGCCAAGGAGTGGAATAGAGTGTTTGTTGTCAAACTTTTGAATGGACAAACGTGTAGACAGTACTTAGATCAGACCAAACTGTGATTCACTGACAACCAAGAACAGTTTGAAGAGGACATTACCATAAAGGATCCATCCACACACACCCAACCAGCAATAGACCTCGCGGTCAACCATGAGGATGAACGCACCATGCCTGACAGTCCGATCAGACCAGCCACACCGCAGTGCAGCAATGATCCGACCGACTCACCCATGCCAGGACTTCAACTCAGGCGATCAACCCGGGAACACAGAGCCCCGGATCGCCTCAACTTGTAAATAACTTGTTTCGAAGACTTTAGTTGGAATGATGTTATGTATGTAAACATTACCAGTATGTAAGACTTGCCACCAGGGGGCGCACCTGTGCGAGACCCAAGGGTCACCTGCACACCCTGGGCAAGCAGGTATAAAAAGCAGTCTACCATGCTGCTTCCTCACTCTGGAGTTACATTAAAGAGACCAAGGTCACAACAGGTTGAGCTTACAATATACAGTCTGGTGGAGTTATTCTGAACATAACAATTGGCGACAAGTAACAGATCACGAACTTTCACGCGGTTATAGCTGCTGTTGGTATTCTTGAGAGATTTGTTGAGGGTGATGATTGGGAAGCCTTCATTGAGCGTTTTGACAAATACTTTGTGGCCAATGAGCTGGATAAAGAAGAAACTGCGGTCAAGCGCAGGGTGATTCTCACCGTTTGCGGGTCCACGATATATGGGCTCATCAAAAATCTGCTAGCACCGACGAAACCAATGGAGAAGACATATGAAGAGTTGTGCACGCTGGTTCGAGAACACCTCAAGCCGAAAGAGAACACCTGGATGGCCAAGTATCGCTTTTATATGCACGATCGCTCCGAGGGCCAGGACGTGGCGAGCTATGTCGCCGACCTAAGACACCTTGCGGGACCGTGCCTATTTGCTGGATTTTTGGGGGAAGTGGTGCGGGACTTTTTCATGCTTGGAATCGGCCACGAGGTCATTCTTCGCAAATTGCTTTCTGCTGAATTCCTCGATCTGAGCAAGGCCATCACGATAACCCAGACTTTCATGTCCATGAACGATAACATTAAACAGATATCATTGCAGCATCGAAGCTCACCGGCAAGTACTGTGCATAAAATAATGCCTTCAGCAGGCAAAACTGCACATGGCAGGGCCTACACGCCTGCAGAGGCCAGACCTAGGATGACTCAGATTCTGCCATGGGGCGTGAATGCGAATCCATGAGCACTATGTTGGTGCTGCGGGGGTAATCATCGAGCCCATCAATGTCGATTCAAGCACTACGTGTGCAAGGGCTGTGGAACAATGGGGAACCTCCAGCGAATGTGCATAGTGCTGCGACTCATCACGTGGCGGAGTTGGCAGAAGATAACCGATCCGGCGCGGATCACGCTGAACGAGTAAGAGAGGCAACTCAACCCGAGGCTGAAGAGGAAGTGTATGGGGTACAAACCTTCACCAACAAAAGCCCTCCGATAATGTTAAAAGTCAAATTAAACGGCATTCCAGTTTCCATGGAATTGGACATGGTGGAGAGTCAGTCAATTATGAGCCAGAAGGCTTTTGAGAAACTGTGGGGCAACAAGGCACAAAGGCCAAAACTAAGCCCGATCCACACCAAGCTGCACACTTACACCAACGAGCTCATACCAGTCATTGGCAGTGCAGCAGTGAAGGTATCGTATGATGGAGCTGTGCATGATTTACCACTATGGATTGTACCAGACGATGGCCCAACGCTGTTCGGCAGAAGCTGGCTCGGAAAGATCCGATGGAACTGGGATAACATCAAAGCACTGTCTTCGGTGGATGATGCCTTGTGCGCCCAAGTGCTGAACAAATTTCCGTCATTATTCGAACCAGGCATCGGCAACTTCACAGGCGCCAAAGTGCAGATCCATCTAGTTTCTGATGCATGACCCGTTCATCACAAAGCCTGTGCGGTTTCATACATGATGCGAGAGAAAGTCGAGATCGAGCTGGACAGACTTCAACGAGAGGAATCATTTCACCAGTCGAGTTCAACGAGTGGGCAGTCCAATTGTTCCAGTGTTGAAAAGACGGTCAGAATCTGCGGGGACTCCAAAGTAACGATCAACTGAGTCTCGTTACAGGACCAGTACCCACTACCCAAAGCGGATGACCTGTTCGCAACAGTAGCAGGGGGGGGAAGTCGTTCACCAAGCTGGATCGAACCTCTGCTTACATGACACAGGTGCTGGCTGAACCTTTGAAAAAATTGATGTGCATCAACAGGCATAGAGGACTGTTCATATACCATAGATGCCCCTTTGGGATTCGCTCGGCTCCGCCCATCCTCCAGAGGAACTTGGGAAGTCTGTTGAAATTGGTTCCGTGCCCCGTCATGTTTCAAGACGACATCTTGATCACTGCCACAACATCACCGAATACTTGCACAACCTGGAAGAAATTCTAAAGCAATTGGACAGAGTGGGACTCAGGCTGAAACGCTCTAATGTGTTTTCCTGGTGCCAGAGGTTGAATTTCTGTAGAGAAAGATTGTGGCGGACGGCATCAGACCCACAGATTCCAAGACGGAGGCCATCAAGAATGCACCTAGACCACAGAATGTGACAGAGCTGCGCTCGTTTCTGGGACTCCTCAACTATTTTGGTAACTTTCTACCGGGGTTGAGCACTTTACTGGAACCATTGAATTTATTGCTACGCAAGGGTGACGATTGGGTTTGGGATAAATCTCAAGAGACAGCCTTTAACAAGGCCAGAAACCTGCTATGTTCGAACAAGTTACTGTATGACCCGTGTAAACCTTTAGTACCAGCTTGTGATGCATCGTCGTATGGGGTCGGTTGTGTGTTACAGCAAGCCAATGTGTCAGGCAAACTGCAACCGGTTGCATATGCATCCAGAAGCTTATCTAAGGCTGAAAGAGCCTACAGTATGGATGAGAAAGAAGCATTAGCATGCATGTACGGGGTTAAGAAAATGCACCAATACCTATTTGGACTCCGGTTCGAGCTCAAAACCAACCACAAGCCCCTCATTTCGCTGTTCTCAGAAAGCAAATGCTTGTCCCGCATCCAAAGATGGGCACTAACGTTATCTGCGTATGACTATGTAATCCGCCACAGACCAGGCACTGAGTACTGTGCTGATGCCCTCAGTCGGTTACCATTGCCCACCACCAGGGTGGAAATTGCGCAACCCGCAGACTTGCTTCTTGTAATGGATGCTTTTGAGAGCGAGGGGTCACCCGTCACGGCTCGCTAGATCAGGACCTGGACCAGCCAGGACCCGGTGCTATCACTAGTAAAAAGCTGCGTCCTCAATGGGAGCTGGTCGGCGGTTCCCGGGGAAATACAAGACGAAATTAAGCCGTTCCACCGACGCAAGGATGAAATGTCCATCCATTCGGACTGTCTCCTATGGGGGAATCGTGCAGTTTTGCCAAAAAAAGGCAGGGAAATGTTTATACACGACCTTCACAGTACCACCCAGGCATAGTCATGATGAAGGCTATCGCCAGGTCACATGTTTGGTGGCCTGGCATTGACTCGAAATTGGCGTCATGCGGATACCAATGTAACACTTGCTCAGAGTTGAGCAATGCACCAAGGGAGGCCCCACTGAGTCTGTGGCCATGTCCCTCCAGACCGTGGTCCAGGGTCCACATAGATTTCGCTGGCCCCTTTCTAGGAAAGATGTTCCTGGTAGCAGTGGACGCTCACTCTAAATGGATTGTGTTATGTATTTAATCTCTTGTATGACACCTGACCACAAGAGGGCACATCTGTTGGAGTCCCAAGGAATCCCAGCATCCTTTTGGAGCATGGTATATAAGCACGCCACCCACGAGGTACCTGCACTCTGGAGTCTAATTAAAGGAGCGAAGGTCACATTTGCTCATTGTACACAGTACTCAGTTTCATCCTTTATTATGAGTGTACCAATTGGCGATGAGGTAACGAACAACCACGCGAAAATGCAAAGAACTGTCAGTATCCTGGAGAAGTTCTCAGAAGGGGACGATTGGGAGGCCTTTGTGGAGAGACTCAGTCAATACTTCGTGGCTAACAAGCTGGAAAGTTACGAGAACACTACCAAACAAAGGGCGTTCCTCCTAACTGTCGTGGGGCAACAACCTATGGCCTCCAACAAGAAGAATCTCTTGGCTCCGGCAAAACCAACAGAGAAATCCTATGAAGAATTGTGTACGCTGGTCCGGGAGCACCTAAATCCTAAGGAAAGCGTTTTGATGACGAGGTAGCGGTTCTACACGTCAACGATCGGACGCCAGGAAGTGGCGAGCTATGTCGCTGAACTAAGGTGCCTCGCAGGACATTGTGAGTTTGAGGGATTCCTGGAACAAATGCTCAGAGACTTTTTTGTACTGGGCAACGGACATGAGACAACCCTTCGCAAACTGTTGACTGTAGAAACTCCGAATCTAAACAAAGTCATAACGATAGCGCAGGCAACACTAAGCAGATTTCGCAGAGTAAAGAAATTTCAGCCAGTACTGTGCATAAAGTAACGTCGGTTTCGAGCAGAAATGTTCATGGCAGAACGTACACGCCGGCTGCTGCTGCCCGACCTCAGTTGACCCAGAGTCCGCCATCAATCGTTAAAGTGAGGCAGTTAACACCTTGTTGGCGTTGTGGAGGTGATCATCGGCCCCATCAATGCCGCTTCAAGCACTATGCGTGTAACGGTTGCAGAACAATGGGACACCTCCAGCGAATGTGCAGGCGAGCTGCAAACCCTGCAAACCACCACGTTGCAGAGGAAGATAGATCCACTGTGGATCAGGCTGAATTGGCGACTCATACTGAGGAGGCAGGAGTGTACGGGGTACACACCTTCACCTCGAAATGTCCACCAATAATGGTGAAAGTTGAACTGAACAGTATTCCAGTATCTATGGAACTGGACACGGGTGCAAGTCAGTCCATCATGAGTAAAAAGGCCTTCGACTGGCTGTGGGGCAAAAAGGCACACAGGCCCAAGCTCAGCCACATTCACACCAAACTAAGGACTTACACCAAGGAACTAATCCCTATAATTGGCAGTGCAGAAGTCAAAGTCTCCTTTGACAGAGCAGTACATGAACTCCCGCTGTGGATTGTGCCAGGGGATGGTCCCATGTTGTTTGGCAGAAGCTGGCTGGGAAAAATCCGCTGGAACTGGGACGACATCCGAGTGCTTTCGTCCGTCAACGACGCCTCATGTGCCCAGGTTCTGAGCAGATTTTCATCATTGTTCGAGCCAGGCATTGGAAGCTTCTCGGGGGCAAAAGTGCAGATCCATTTGGTTCCCAGTACGCGACCCATCCACCACAAGGCACGGGCGGTACCATACATGATGTGTGAAAAAGTGGAAATTGAGCTGGACAGGCTGCAACGAGAAGGCATCATTGCACCGGTGGAATTCAACGACTGGGTCAGTCCGATTTTCCCGGTACTTAAAGAGGTGGGTACGGTTAGAATTTGTGGGGACTATAAAGTAACGATTAACCGTTTCTCGCTGCAGGACCAGTATCCGCTACCCAAGGCAGACGACCTATTTGCGACCCTGGCTGGAGGGAAGACATTCACCAAGCTGGACCTGACCTCGGCCTACATGACGCAGGAGCTGGAGGAGTCTTTGAAAGGCCTCACCTGCATCAACACGCACAAAGGTCTGTTCATCTACAACCGGTGCCCGTTGGGGATTCGTCCGGCCTTGGCTATCTTCCAGTGGAACATGGAGAGCCTGCTAAAGTCGGTTTCTTGCACCGTGATTTTCCAGGACGACCTACTGGTTACAGGTTGGGACACCATTGAGCATTTGAAGAATCTGGAAGAGGTTCTTAGTCGGTTGAAACGCTCGAAGTGTGTTTTCCTGGCACAGGATGTCGAGTTCTTGGGAAGAAGAATCGGGGCAGATGGCATCAGACCCACCGACGCCAAGATGGAGGCCATCAAGAACGCACCGAGACCACAGAACGTGTGTGAGCTGCAGTCGGTCCTGGGACTCCTACCTGGGTTAAGCACCCTGCTAGAACCCCTACAAGCGCCACTGCTCAAGGGAGACGACTGGGTATGGGGGAATTCACAAGAGGCTGCCTTGAAGAAAGCCAGAAATCTGTTGTGTTCAAACAATCTGCTTGTCCTGTATAACCTTTGTAAACGATTAGTGCTAGCTTACGATGCATCGTCATACGGGGTCGGGTGTGTGTTACAACAGGCTAACGAATCGGGGATTTTGCAACCGGTTATTTATACATCCAGGAGTTTGTCCAAAGCTGAAAGGGTCTATACCATGATTGAAAAAGAGGCTCTGGCGTGCGATTACGGGGTGAGAAAAATGCACCAGTACTTATTTGGCCTCAAGTTTGAGCTTGAAACTGACCACAAGCCGCTCATATTGCTGTTCTCTGAGAGCAAAGGGATTAATACCAATGCCTCTGCCCGCATCCAAAGATGGGCACTCACGCTGTCGGCTTACAACTATGTAATCCACCACAGACCGGGCACAGAGAACTGCGCAGATGCTCTCAGTCGGCTGCCATTGCCCAACACCGGAGTGGAAACGGCGCAGCCAGCGGAATTGCTCATGGTCATGGAGGCATTCGAGAATGAGAAGTCTCCCATTATGGCCCACCAAATCATGACCTGGACCAGCCAGGATCCTTTACTGTCCTTGGTAAAAAACTGTCCTCCATGGGAGCTGATCCGGTGTCCCAGCAGAGATGCAGGAGGCGATTAAGCCGTTCCACAGATGCAAAGATGAGTTGTCCCTGCAGGCGGACTGTCTGTTGTGGGGCAATCGCGTGGTCTTGTCCAAGAAAGGCAGAGATACGTTCATATGTGAACTGCACAGCACCCACCCAGGCATTGTAATGATGAAAGCCATAGCCAGATCCCATGGGCCCAAGTTTCCACATGATTTGCGCCTGATTTTTAGGAGCAACTGGTGGAGAACGGACTATCTTTGAAATCGCAATTCTCCACAATTTTTTTTCTGCAGTTCTAGTCAGGTAGAACAGTTCCACTTTGGAACAGAATTTTTTCTTCAAAAGGGGGCGTGTCCGGCCACTGACGCCTGATTTGAAAGTTTCCACAGTGAAAACGTACTCCAAACCAAAGTAGAATGGAGCAAGTGAAGATTTTTGTAGAACTGAAAAAACCTGTTCTACACATTAAAAAAATCAGGTGCAGGTTACAAATTAGGCGCCCAGAATGAGGTGGGGGGGGGGGGGGGGAGGAGGGGGGGGGGAGGGAAGTAATTAAATTCTATAATAAATCCTTATTTATACTTATACAAATATTATACAAATAAATCCAACCTGAATAAACATTTATAAGCAAAGAAAAGATTAAATAAACCATCTTCCGACCTGTGTGAAAGTGCTTCAGGCAGGCCTTTCGGGACCGAAGGCTAAACGGGCCAGCCCGAGACTTCGGGCAGAGCCCGTCCCCAGCACCAGATTTACAGGTAGGTGGCGTTGGGTTGGGTCGGGTCGGGTA